>NW_015386910.1:669547-726263 GCF_001527695.2 Protobothrops mucrosquamatus | reverse complement strand
GGGGGGGGGGGAAATCCAGATTTTAGGAAGATTTTAAATTTGGTTTCAATACAGTCACCCTCTATTATTGAATTACCAAGAAATATGTAAGAATATTTACCAAATTTTCCTGGTATTTTTAATGTTTCCTGTCATGTCAGAAAGTATGTACTGAACAATGTTAGTTACAGCTCCAGCTCTGACCAAATTACCACCTAAGGAGAACCAGCAGTTCATTTGTTTCCCATCCCCCCCAGGTTTAATAGCTGATTATTACAAATCACTAAGCACATATTAATCAAAACTACTAATATTAATAGAGAGTGATTCACAAAATATTATTTTAATAACTGTCAATAACTTCTCAGAATCCACTGCTAACTTACATTATTCCAGCTTCACTGTCATTAGCTAGCATTTTATTATATAGTTCAATACATTATGGATTGTTTTATTTTTAAACAATTTCTAAATCCTTTTGTTTTTAACTCTGGATGGTTCCATGCAAATTGTGGCCATGAAACTCTGGTAGTCTGCACATTCTATTGAGGCAATTTCTAAATGCTTTAGTTAACAGTAATTGCACTAATCCCAGCATCTAATTTGCTATCTTGATAATTGAGATAAAGACTGCTATGAGCAAAGTCATCTAAGCCTGTTAGACTGGTTTATATAGACCAGCACCAGTTCAATTTTTTTTAAATAATTTCTTTATTTTTTAGAAAGAAAAAAAACCACAAATTATAGTGAGGGTAAACCAAATCAAAGCATATGCGTTCTGCATCCTGGAATAGCAGAGCTATGGTTGCTGAAATAATACTGTTGATCTAGAACAAAAAAAACTTCATTAAATAATTCCTTTAAAATACTAGCAATTTTAAAGTGATTTGTAGGAAACAAATTTTTGAAAACCATGAGTCTGTTGAATAAAGAGATGGTTCAAAAATAATGGAGCTGAAACACAACTTCTCATCCCTCAGTTGCATCTTCAGGCTTTTTTGCTGACGCTTTTTGATTAGCAAGGTTTATTCATTGTGCTTCTCTCTGCATGTGTATGTATTGATTGGCTGTGCCCAATACACCCAAAGAAAACCATAGAGTATAGAAAGATCTACATTGCATAGGTGCTTGTCCTCAACCTGCAAATGTAACAATCTGTTTGACTTCAAGAATGCAATTGAGTCTTTTTATAGGAGCAATTTGTGCTTCGTATCTTAGGTTCATTAGAAATATTTTCTTTATAGTTCTTTTGTTCAGTCCCAGAATTAAAATAACATTCTAAATGCAATTATAGTATGCATCTCATGTTGTTTCTTGTAGGACAAGTTATTTCTTTTTTCCCTTAATTATATGCTACATTCTATTAATACAGTAATTGTACAGATTGAGCTATTTTATTCTCTAGCAACATTGTAGAAACCTATTCAAGCAAATAGTAATTTCCAAGCTCTTATATCTAGTTTAATCTTGGAATTATTCACATTGGCTATTCCACACTGCATATAATTTTGTTTATTTAAAGACATATATCAATATAAATTCTGATTTTAGTTAAGTTTTGGTGGGATTTTAAAGTCCCATATACCAGAAATATTTTCAGTTTAGAGCTATTAACACTGTGAATGTGGTTAAAATAACTGTTGCTATTACACCTTTTCTTCTCAGGTATTCAGTTCTATCCATCCACAAAGCTGGTTGGTTGCAGGCCATTCTGTAACCTAATTAGTAGTATTTCAGCTATCCCATTTTATTAATTTTGCCTATTAGTCAAAATCCACACATCCAGTATTGTACCTGAGTTAGTACATGGGCAATGCTGTGTGGATTTGGGGAGTCCTATTAGATTAGACTCTGGGAAAGAATAAGTTTTGGCATGAAGAAAGTCCCAAGGACCAATTTCTGATGTACAGATAATAGTTCCAGATAGGAACTTTTAAAAGAGATTTTCTTTTTGTGAACCATGGGAGAGCCATTGACTGTTAGACTGAATACAATTTGGAAGATGGATCAATGAACTGAGTCTACATAAAATAGCTTTGCAATCAAATTAATAAGAACTTGAATAATAAATACTTTGCATGTCCTAAGTATAATTCGTATTGTCACTATGTTAAACGAAAGTTACTTCCTGTTGTCTGTTGTTTTTCTGCACTAACTTACTTTGTCCCTGATTAAAAATTGTCTTTTTATTGATTATGGGATTTTACATCTTTGAATGAAAAAAACTAAACTTTTATAATTGCAAGCACACTTTCTAAGGATTCATTGTGGTCTCACCTTAGGATTTGGATTGTTTACATCTAAATCCTATTGCTGCTGAATTAGTCATTTCATGTTATCATGGTGATTCACCTGTATTCGACAGGTGATTATTGTTATCGATCTCTGCTGGACTTCATACAAGCTGGAAGGCTTAGAGGTTATTCCTTTCGTTTTCCATGTATCATATGTTCCATAGTTGAGGGTGGAGGGAGCGTATGCAAGAAACGCTATGTCAGACCTACCATGGGGCTTGCAATTGATTTTCAAGTCCATTCATACACAGTGCCATTTCTTTTCCCTTTGTAATCCCAGTGTTGGTAGTGAATCATGTGCATCTCCTTTGGATTGTGGCATTGTTTTTGTCTAAAGTACTTGTGTGTTAATTCTGTGGGTGTTGCCATTCCTTTTACTTGCAGCCTCTCGACGTCATTCCAGATCCACTAGTGCTCTCTCCACTGCTGATTCTGTTGGGCAGTCAGGTGAACAAGTGCTAACTGCATGAGTCTGCTTCTTAATATTGTCTCTTTTTATTACCTTTGTAACATTTGCTCTCACAAATGTCATTCACCACTTAGCATGTGGGATCATCATGAGATTATTATTATTTAACGTGCTTTTGTCATCTTCTATTTTGAATGTTTTTATTTTTGCTCATTTTTATTCTTTTGCTTAATGTTATTTCTGGAAATCAAACAATATTACAGCAGCTTATAGAGTATTGTCATATACTTCCCATGTACCTCTCAGGAAGTACTAAGGAAGGACACTGTAACTTCCTCCTCTTTATATCTATGAAAAGCAGCTATAGCAATTGTTCATTAGTGAGTAATATTTCTAACAGCTAGCAAATGAGACAGCTAGCAAATGAGATTAATGCAACTAAGGAAGCGAGTCAGATTCAGCTATAGCTTTGAGTTTTTAAAACCTTATTGATTAGGATCACACATAACGCTAAATCAGAATCTATGCATGAGCAAAGAGACCCTGTATGGATAACCAGAACACAAATATTTTATTTCCCCTTTTTCATAAAAGTGGTTGGGAGAAGAAATAAGCCACAATCTCATTTTACTTTACACAAATATTTCCTGGCCTCAGATATTCCAGATGTTTTAGCTATAGTTCTCACCATTCTAAACCATCATAGCCACTCAACATGCTTGGGCTCATTAATCAAAAATCTGGACAATAACAGTTGGAGAACACTGCATTAGCTAGTCCTTGGCATGATCTTATAGACAAGCCAGTAAAATAGTTTGTTAAAGTAGAGTTTATGATGGTTAATTTAATGCTGGTTTCAATTGATTTTAAATTATATTTGGTTTATACAGTATATAGTGAAAATTAGGGGTAATAAAATTGAATCTTTCTTTACTCTCCTCCCCCTGGTCTGGCATTCGGGGAATGGGCATCCAAGTCTGAGGCTTTACCAAGGATCTTTGCTGCTAGTTCATGTAGTGCTACAGGAACACAGTCATCAAAATGGCAAAACTTTGCCCATCAACCCAACATTTATAGTTCTGAGACATAAATAAAACAGTAGAATTTCAATTTAATTTGCAGGCTGCTTAGGTCTCTTTTGAAAACTATGCTACTGCTTTGATGACAGAAAGTCATTATGATGTTATCTGGGCTTTGGAATATATAAATATTGAAAGAAAAAAAAACTCTAGAAACAGCATCTACATCTGTTTAATACAAGTTTTAAATACTGATAATGTAAACCAGAAGAGACCGTTTATTTATGTATTCCTATCATGTAAATTCCAGATTTATATCTGAAACTTTGCTCTATTTACCTAATAGTTTTGACTTTATGTGGACCACAGAAATCAGCCCCATAATGTTCCTTGTTTTCTTTATATTGATTTAAGTTATAAGGTCCCACTGAATGAAAAAGAGGTTTTCTTGATATATTTTTAACATCAAAGCTTCATATGTAGAATATTTACAAAAGTTCCCTTTGCTGTAAGAGATTCTTGTTCTTTAACTTAAGTGAGGCCCAGTCATATATGTGACTTCCATCCAAGCTAGTTTATAACAAAAGTCCTTGTGTATCACAGATTAGAGGCCATTGCCAAGACTTTGATGGGTTAATTCCAGCTTACTCAGCCCTCCCCATCACTACTCACATACTGGCCAGTTACCCATGAAACAATTGCTCTTTCTTTTTTCCCACTCTCTGCCCTCCTTCTTTTCTGCTGACCCTGTCTCTCCACTTCTTGAATGCATGGCTTGTTGGTAATAAGGCTTATTATTCCAAAAATACAGCCTGCTACAAACATGTGCTGTATTAAGCTTGGCCAACACTGATAAAACATGTAATTTAAGGATGTAAATCTAGTATGCTAATTGTTACATATAACCATTTAATAGCATTTAATATTCAGGATTGGAAGTAAGCATTTTGAATCAAAAGTTTCTTTAAATATACATTGCTTTATGTTTGAACCAGACCTCAATATAATACATCTTAGTAACATATTAAAATGCTTATCCCAATTATACTTTATAATATTACTCCTCAATATTATTTCTTAACTGAGTTCCATCCAGATGTGCTAGAACAGGGATCTCCAACCCCCGGTCTGTGGACCAGTACCAGTCCACAGCATGCCAACAAGCGGACCGCACAAATAAGCAAAGCTCCATCCTTGGGTTGCAGGCAGCATTCAAAACCACACCTCTTCTTGTCTGCAGAAAAACCTTTCTCCATGGCACTGGTCCCTGGTGCCCAAAAGGTTGGGGACCTCTGTGCTAGAATACAATTTCTGTCTTCCCCACCCAGTCTGGCTATTCATCATGATAGCTAGGAGAGAATGAATGATGCAAGCCACTCTACTTGGAAGGCAGGAGGTTTGGAAAAGCCGCTTTATATGCTACTGATATTCATTAGTACAGTCTGAATTATCTTGGAGTAATATTTCTTTCCATGGAGTTAATTAATGACCTTTAATACCATTTCATAATCTTCTCCTAAAATAGTTCCTTCAGTGTTAGATAAGTTATTAACAAAATTGAAATAACATGACATAGCACCACCAATCTTTCTGTGTAACGGAGGTGCCCGTGAAAAGATTTGAAATTTTTCCATTGAGATTTTAGAAGCTATCACCAAGACTCAAGCCCCTGCCTTAGTACCTGAATAGAATACAAGTAGTCTTCATTTAATGGCACCAGTTGGGACTGGAATTTCCATCGTTAAGCAAAATGGTCATTAAGCAAAACATCACATGACTGCACCACTTAGCAACAGCAGTTTTGGTAGTCCTGGTTGTGATCATTAGGCAAGGACCTCATGCTTCTGCCTTACTGTGCTTGCCTCCACTTCAACTCCCCCTAACTGTTTCCCTGCCCATGTCTTCCCTTTTGGCCACCCTAATTCCACTGCCTTCCCCCCCCCCCCAGTTGATCTTCCTTTCACTGCTGATGAGGAACACCTAGTTGAGGCATCTGCTGGCACTTTGTGAGGCATTCAAGCACTGCATGGAGCCTTCGGGAAGCGTTACCAAAGACTTACGAAGGCCAGCAGCTGTCTTAGCCAGGTATGCCTTGCCAACAATGGGAGGAGAAGACAGTGATGGTCAGCAGAAGGCAGCAGCAGTGGAGTGCAGGATGGCTAAAAGGGCAGAGATAGGGGAAAATAGGTGGGATGGGGATTTGAAGTATAGATTGCAGTTGCAAAGTGCCTGGATTTTGATCATGTGACAGGAGGGCCACTGCAAGTCTATAACTTTGATTCTTTCAATACCATCGTAACTTCAAATGGTTACTGAACGAATGGTCATTAAGCAAGGACTACCTGTATGCTATTCTCTGTCAGTGTAGTAGTTTTAGAGTCTTCTGGGCTTTATTGGGGATTTCTGCTCCTGTGCCTGAGGTAAATTTCCATTATCTGACAGTGTTATGATCTAGACAGGCACTGAAAAATACAGAATATAATCCAGTAAGAAGTTCATTTCTTCATCATCACCACACCACCATCATCTTTGTTGCTGTTCATATACTAAAAACTGGGACATAAAGTTGCATGTCATATATACTTAATGTGATTTAATTTAATTGTTTCTATTGAATATTTTAAAGGCTTGCAACTTTACTTTGCCATTTTGATTATCCATGTCTTTTAAAAAACTATCTTCCCTTTTCTAATGCAATGACAATTTTTATTCAAAACAACATGAAGCCAGATTTAGCACTGGTTCTTCTGGAAATTTGATTATTTCAGTTTGGTTAGAGTAAGCAGGAATAAGATTTTCACTCCTTATATAAGAGTGGCTGCCAAATTTATTTCTCAGAAAAATGTCCTTTTGAAGGGGGTATCAATATTCAAACTGGGATGCAAATATACTTTTACTTATATTTGGACTGTCAAATGATTATTTTGTACTGTATCAAATCAGGATGTAATCTAGTCAAGATTATTGTTTTTTTTTAATAAAAAAAAATAACGTAACTGCATATTCATGATAGACTCCTTTCTCATTGTTCCAAAAATTACTAATTTCTCGTGCCACGAAACTAGTCAAGTAATATCCATGGGATGTCATCCTAGGAAGTTATGACTAGGTTCTTAATACAGTGATAATACTGACTTGCAATGTCTGTGAGCAAAATCTATAGTCTCAGATGCTCACGTATTTTTAGTGGAACAACATTGCAGTTTGTATACGTACGTGTATGATGAATATGTATGTGTATACATTTTCCCCCACAAATAGTAGAGATCCAGTTATACTTAACTTTTTCAAAAATGTTAGTGATAATTTTGCAAGATTTAACTGAGGTGAAATTCCATTTCAGTTGAGTTCGGAACCAAAGGACTGAAAAATCTAAGTTAGCCTATGATTGATTGCATCTTTGAAATATCCTGTTCAGTTTGTTCACTAAAGAATTGCAATATATTTTCATAATGTACCAAATACTTACTGGGCCTTAAGATATTATGTTGAATGAACAAAATGACATAGCAAAACATTTGGATTCTCATATTCATTATCATCATTTCACCAAATCCTCCTGCTTGGAGCAAAGCTGATGTTTGAAACAAGCATCTGTGCTGCTTCAGCAACTACATGCATTAAAAAAGGAGATAGTAATACATATAGTTTTTCTTTCCCTGTGAACTTCATCAATTCCTTTTCAAAGCAGATTTTCATTAAAGATATTTAATTTTCGCATGTAATATATATTTTATTTTTTTTAGAAAATGTGCTTGTTGTCAACTGTCTGATCTTAGTAAAATTTGAAAAATATCAAACTCTTAAGTGGCATTACCACAATGCTCAAATAAGTTTAATTTTGCTTTCTTCATGTTAGTAGCAGCAATTGTTCACAACGTTGATCTGATTTTGTTCCCCTTAGTGGAAACTTAACAAATACAATAAAGTTAAATGAAATTTTTGTCTGCAAAGGCTTAAAATCGGTTCATAAATAATATTTCCCAATGATATTTTTCTGTTTCTAGGATTTTATATCGATTGTTATTGTCATTTTCTCCAACTGATATTGAAAGACATTTCTGTGCATTAGAGTTGAAATCATAACACTGCTTAAACAAATGTGATTTTTAATTAGAGTACCCTTAAATAGCTACATGCAATTTCTTAACATAAAAAGTGTATTTGTTGGTAGCCACAAAATGATAATTTGTACATCCATCCTCTAACACGGGTCCCAACCCCTGGGTCTTGGCCCACTTCCGGGTCGTGGCCTGTTTGCAACCGGGCCGCAAGAACAGCAGACTAGTGCACACATGTGCACGTAGCTTGACTCATGCAAGTGGTGGGCTGACACGCACACACATGCATACACAGCTCAACTAGTCAAACTGCATGTGCTTGCGTGTTTGCACTAGCCCACCCCTCATGCGAGTAGAAATGTGCCTACGCATGCATGCCAACCCGCTGCTCATGTGGCCCGGTTTCCCTCTACCCCTCCAGCCAGGCCGTCAAGCTGCAAAGATTGGGGTACCATACTATGAGTGAAATCCAGCTTAATGGGGCTACAAATGAAAGGGATCTTAAAATAAATAAATCAAAAGATACATGGAATAATCTAATTCCTTATTAGATTCACAATATTAGTTGGACACCATTGAACAGATCTTTTGAGGTGCATGGGAAGCATATTTCCCTTTACACCAGTTATATGCAACTAATTGCCTTCATTGGGATGGCTATTTTAAAGTCTCCCACGATTAAGCCTTTGGGAGTTCATTGACGAGGATGGAAAAATGACAGCTGTGTACACTTTAGGCAACACTGGTCCAGATAATTCTATTAAAAATAATAATAGGTAAATCAATCCATTTATTCTAATACTGCATTACTTCTCCAATATAATAGTGTTTTTCAATATTGGCAACTTTAGGATGCGTAGATGGTGCTAGGGGATTCTGGGAGTTGAAATCAACACATTGTAATGTTGCCATGGTTGGGAAATACTTTCATATAGTATACATAAAATCATAATTTAATCTTTAGATTTAAAGAAATAAAATAGTGATTACTTTAAAAACCCAAATTATTAAATCTCAAAGAAGTCTTGATGGGCTAAATAAATTAATATTATTTATTTTAAAATTATAACATTTAATTATATATTAAGAGATTGGAAGGGGGAAATCTTAAAATTATTTGATGGTCTATGAAGATTTATTCATCTTCCAAATACAATGGGAATAGTGCATAGAATATTTGTTTTTGTTTTTTAAAAAAATTGTCACCTTTAATTTTTTGTTGATCAGTTGTACAAATTGCTGGAGCTTTACTTTCGATTCTTGGTTCTGTTTTCACTAAACTTTAACCAGCAAGTACACAAATATACAACAATCACAATAATTGGAACTATTCAGATTAAGACTTGAATGAGCCAGTTCATAAAAATACTATTACAAGACCTAGAAGTAAGTTAAGAAATTAACAATATATTACTGCAAGTTTCTTACGAAGTTGAAGAACTTTGCCATAGTGCTTACACTTCCTCCTTTGAAAAATTGGGAATATGTAAAAGTAGTTATATTTAACCATTATTGTAAAAGAATTTAAATAACAGTCTCCCTCCTGTCCCTCTTTTCTAACCATATACACAGAATTTGTTTGACTTTCTATTATAGCCTCACAGTAATTCTTAAAACTTGGACCCAATAAGAATTAAAGCAGCCAATGGCCTTATTAATATTCCAAGGGGCTGTGAACTTATGTAATGATGGCTTTCATTCTTGTCTTTTGTGCAGACCGGTTTGGGCTTGGCCAGCCAGGCAGGTTGCCTGCCTCTATGAATGCAATGCGAGTTCTGAGTACAAGCACAGATCTGGAGACTGCTGTGGCAGATGCATTGGTAAGAGGGAAAGCACAACATGTTACCGACTCCAGAAAGTTACTTGAAGTTGCTTTCTGTACGTACATTTTCCTCTCTTAATTTTATATGTGTTCTATTAAATGAGCCTGTATGTGTACATGTGAGTCTGCCTAAATCTTTCTTTAGGATTTGGGAAGATGTGAGGAAAGGGAGTTTTAATGCATAATTGCATTGTGAAGAGTTAAATTGTTGGTATTAGTGCAGTGAAATGTAGAAGATGAGTTTCACGGTCTGATCCTGATTTTTTTATTTGTGGAAATAAATCTTACTGTTTGTATACATTATCTTTCAAGTAAATGCATTATAATAGTGAAACCATCTGTGTCAAATGCTCATGAATGCCACTATGAAGAGAATTGACCAGTCTCCTAATATAAGTTGTGAATAATACTTATACTGGGTGTGTCAGTATGTGCAATATGTTTGCTTCGTGTTCCACAATTGTGTTTTATTCTTATTCATTTGCCAATTTTGAAGAGTTAAAATTTATAGTTGAAATATCTATTGAGAATAAATTGCTTTGTCCTACCCTAGGGAAAGTTTGTATGGGTTATCTTGACAAAGGCTCCTGTCGTTAATTCTAGAGGTTTCTGATCAGGTCACTTGTTAATTACCATTAACAATAATTAATAATAATTAGATTATGGGTTGATTGAACTGCACCTGTTGGTTGGTCTTTGGATGATTTGCAATAATAAAACACATTTGTGATTCTTATTTATGTAGCAGTAAAAGGAATACAATTCCAGCCATCCCTTTTCAATTCTGAAATTCTATTAAATATAACAAAGGTTAAAGAAACAAAGGCTTATGTACTATGTACTTTAATATTTTCAAATTCTCTTGTACTCTTGAAATTAAGAGTCTACTTAAAAGCAAAAATATATAAATAATTTTATAAACAAATATAACAGATTGTATTACTGCATCTCTGATTGCAGATGATTCTATGGACTAGGTTTTAAGTTCATTTTTATTGAACATTACTTTTGACATTTTGCTGTTACTCCCAAATATTGGAGATCCAGAGTGGCAGACAATATATGGAAGGCTCTTAGCATTATGAACTATGAGTTACAAGATAATGTAAAAATAGCATCTATTGTCTCTAAATATGTTATTGTATAACACAGTGCAGTGAAAACCTGCATTCTCATCCACTGAATGATCAATAAATACTATATGAAACTGGACTTTTGCAGATTATTAGGAAGCACATGCTACATGCATATTTTTGACATTATTTTATAGCAAGAAAAAAAAACACAATTTGAACATTTTCTTTTGCTTTTCTGCTGAATCCAAAATTGCATTATTTTTCTTCCATTAGCACAGTGGTTCTCAACCTGTGGGTCGGGACCCCATTTGGGGTCGATCGACCATTTCACGGGGGTCGCCAAGCAAGGCTGTCTGCCATTTTTTTTGTCTGCCATTTTTTTTGTCCGCCATTTTTTCCCCTTTTCCGGTGGGTGCCTTACCTCCCTTGGGCTGGGCCAGCTGGTGGTTGGCCTGCTCCGTCTCTGCCGCTTGCCAGCTACACCTCGGCCGGCGCAGGAGGGGGAACCACGCATGCGCGGCACTCCTGGGCAGGGAAAGTCCTCGACGTACGACCGGTTGGGTAGTCCTCGACTTACGACCGGTTTAGTCCTCGACTTACGACTGGTTTAATCCTCGACTTACGACCGGTTGGGGTCGCGGCATTAAAAAGGTTGAGAACCACTGCATTAGCACTATTCATAAAGACCAAATGTGTAATGGATTTGCAAACTAAGAACTAAAAAATAATGGAATATTAAAATTGGAGCCACTTGGCTGATGAATGTTTAGTTTCTGATTTATAAAATGAGGTTTATTGGATAAAATGATTTTAATTATAGGTTGATAACCAGGATTTTATTAAATACAGGTAATCCCCGAGTTACGAGCGTTCCCTTAGCAAACATTTGAAGTCATACAATAAAGCGCCCCCAGTGCTTATGAGCAAGTCCTGAAATTACGAATGTTGCCGCACCATGGCAGTCGTTCACCTTTACGAGTGAACACAGTGGTACTGCAACATTCACCCTGGTTATTCCCTCCCCACCCCTGCCACGGGTCTCCCTAGGCACTAGGCCTTCAGTACTCACCCTGTGAAGATCGAGATCCTTCGCTTTCTTGGCTGCTCCAGGCCTTCGATGCAATTGCAGAGAATGGAGGCCTAAAGTAACGCAAGTTCACGCGAGATCAGTGGGGCGAGATCTCACGCTACTGATCTTGCGTGATCTCATGGTACTTTAGGCCTCTGTTCTCGGCAACGAGAATGGAACTGAAGCTGGGGGATCCTTCTGTATGCCTCTGGAGGCTGGATCCGGGTGCCGGAGGCCTTTTCCAGGCTGCTGCCGCCTGGACTTGTGGCTGGGAGACACTTCCGAAGCCCTCCAGAGGCTGGATCCGGCCATTGGAGGCCTTTTCCAGACTGCTGCCACCCGGATCTGAGGCTGCGGAACACTTCCGTGTGCCTCCGTAGGCTGCATCCGGGCGCTGGAGGCCTTTTCCAGGCCGCTACTGCCCGGAAACAGGCCTCTGGAGGGCCATGGAAACATCCCAGAGCTTCAGATCTGGGCGGCAGCAGTCTGGAAAAGGCTTCAGACACCCGAATCCGCCTCCAGAGGCACACGGAAGCATCCCCCAGCCTCAGACCTGGGCAGCACCAGGAACGGGCAGAGAGAAAATGGATCTTTGATACCTCATGTTCAGTTAATGAGCCGTGTGCGTCTTAACGAGCAGGGAGTGAATTGTGTTCGAGGTACGAGATTCACTCCGAGTTTTTGAGTTACGAATGAAATGGACAGGCTCCATTACATTCGTAACTTGAGGACTACCTGTATAAGAAAAGGTTGCCCAGTACTATATGATTAATATAGTTACATAAATTACATGGTGATGAAGATCTCATTCATAGTCATGCGAAACAATATTTCAAACAACTACAGTTCCAGTTCTTTTTCATCAAAACTGCCATAGAATTACATGTGGAATTTTGGAAATGCAAGGGTAGGTTGGGAGCTGATTGTTGATACTCTGATTCAAGTGACTTGAGCTTGGATAAGTTGGATATAGGGTCTGGAAGAAATGAAGGCCTGCTGTCCTCAATTTTGGTAAATGTAGCTTTCATCTGGCTTATCTTTGGCCATAAATCTCAAAGAAAAAAAATCCTTTACCTGAGATACTTCCCAGCGCTGTGATTTTAGAAGGAAGGTTATAATTCTAGCTCCTGTGAGTAGAAGAAGCTCTGACTCTTTTCTACCTACTGATAACCATGTATGAACTCATCCATCGGTCCAATATCTTTTTCTTTTGCTTCTTGAAGATATAACTTAAATAACAACAACAAATTTTGATATAATTTTAAATGATACCAAATACCTTAGGATAGAGAACTGAACTTTTGGCCCTGAAATGTAGCATTCATACAATTGCACACAACTCCTCCTTTAGCAAAAATTGTGACTATTTTAGGAATTTCACTACAGTATAGTGTATATCTGTTTTCCGTTTCACAATGGTAGAAAGTTTAATTGTCCATTTTCCCAGCAATCCCATGCTAAGAGTTTCCAAAAGGGGATCAAGACTACATGCGTTGCCACTGTGTTCTAGCTTTCGTTGATCAGAACTAATCAGTGGTCCCCAACCTTTTTGGTTTGGCGGCCTGGCGGAGGGGTGAAGAAGAGAACCAGGCCGCACAAGTGACAGGCTGACAGTGTGCACGTGCAACTTGATTTGTGCAAGTGGTGGGCCGGCGCACACATGCACGTGCGTGCAATTTGATTTGCGCAAGTTGAGCTACGTGCGTGTCTGCACACAAGCCAGCTCACCACTCACACAAGTCGAGCTGCGCACGTGTGCACACCGGTCCACCACTTGCGTGGCCCTGTTGCGAATAGGCCACAGCCCTATAGTATTCTGGGGTGGAGGACCCCTTATTTAAATGATACTGTTATTCTAATTTGTAGTATTTGCCTTATTTTTTATCAAATTCTAACTAGTGTGATGAGCACATTTGGTTAATTTCACTTACAAAGAGATAAACTGATTGAGAAATTCACATAAGGATATATTTAATGATGTTTTGTTCCTTTTTTTTTTTTAGAAACCCTCTTTAAAATTTACAAGTTCCTAAAATGTGATGCGTAAAAAAAAAAGTTCATCTCCGTCTTTTCAGAATTTAGCTGCTTTTGCTCTGTGTTGTTGATGATCACCATCAACAGTTCTTTAACTTTCTTCAGCTGTTCCCTTGCCTATTTGTCTTCATCACTTCTTATATAAATATTCTAATAGCCTTAAAGGACTATTTCTCTCTTCTCTCCTTTGTTCTTCTTTTTTGGATTCAAGATACTTTGCTTCACAGTAAAAGCTGTATTTCCATTAAAAAAAAAGACTCAAAACAAGTCCCTTCAGGTCAAATTCTCAGTCCTGGCCAAGGCTGATTGTTGTACTTGTAAAAGGAGATCAACTGAGCCTGGTCCAAGGGGGAGTTCTTTTATTCCTAGATCACTGCAGAGAAAGACCTGTTGACAGGGAAACCAGATAAACTTTGAGATAAAGGGAATTTATTCAGTAGTAGAGAGAGTAAGCTAGAAGAACTGAACTCTTCACCCTCACAGCATATTTGATCATCTTTAGTGACAAAAGAGCTCTTGAAGTTTAATTCCAGGAGATGAGGGAATATTTCCAGACTTGGGAATTGGTATCTATTACAGTAAACTGTCCTCAAATGGCACCTAGTACATAAATAATAACCATGTTAGATCTCTTTTTTCCCCTGAGAGTACCATATAGACATAAGCATGACATGAAACAGATACAACCTACAGCTGAGAAAGGAAGCCATCAATTTAGACATTGCAATTGCTGAAAACTAACAGGACAGTTTCTCAATGATTTGAGGCCAGAAACATATGCAGCTGTGGTGCAAGCCCTAAAATAGGCTTCATACAAAACAACAAAATTTGTGGGAGACGGAATCCTAGCTTTACCCGTATACAATATATAAATCCATCCTAACCTATCCACTGTGGACTTTACTCTCAGGAATACTAAGTTCTCCCCAAGCCCTCTCCCCCCAATATAGCCCGTTTCTGGCATAACATATTAATGTTGCCTTTAGAAAGCCAGATTTCTAAATGCATATTACTTGTGTGCATGTATTTTTTGAAGTCCTTGGCTGTAGGAAGATGAGAACAGTAGAATGCACAATTTGATGCCTCTGTCTGAACTCATTTTATATTTCTTTAAAAAAAAACTGGCTGAATTTGTATTTTTAATTTGCTAAGACTCATTTGCTTGTGTTTTTGTTGCAAGAAAAATGCCTGCAGAAGCTTCTGACATAATTCTCTATGCTTTTTCCCACCCTTCAATATTTTCCTGCATACAGCTCTTAGGAGACTCCAGAAGCAAGGTACTAGTGCCATCCTGACATTTTTTTTTCTCCCTGCCTCTTTCTTTCTTTCTTTAATTCCCTCCCTTCCTCCCATTTTTTTTGCTTCCCCTGTTACAATATGATATAGGGCTGTAATTATTTTGATACCTTAATGTCCAAGCCTTGTATCCTATCAAACTACTTTGGTGCCTTCAACGTGTTTAGTATATCTGTCTATACTAAAGTCAAGGAAACACAAATTCTGCCGATAGATAGATAGATAGATAGATAGATAGATAGATAGATAGATAGATAGATAGATAGATAGATTAGATAGATAGATTAGATAGATAGATAGATAGATAGATAGATAGATAGATAGATAGATAGATTGATTGATTGATTGATTGATTGATTGATTGATTGATTGATTGATTGATTGTCCAACCTTTTGACTTGCCTGGACTGCATTGAGTGAAGAGGAATTGTTTTTGGCCACATATAAAATATATAATTTAGTTTATATATATATATATATATATATATAAATAACAAGCTTCATTTATTTTATTTTTAAAATATTTGTATTATCTTGTGGGGCCGCATTACTAGCTGCCCAGGGCCGTAGGTTGGACACGCCTGATATAGACTTTCTGAAAATTATACAGAAAATATACAGGAACGTAGAAAAGATATGGAAATAGGCTTAGGAGGTTAATTTATAGTCTGTGATGAGGAAATGGCAGCCACAGAAAAATATTTGATAATAAGGCTCAGGTTCTCATTAGGTCTATGCAAAGCTTTCAGGAGAGAAGCTGAATAACAGGTGGGAGCAACTACGAAGCAATGTGGCAATACATTCAAGACAGCTGGGAGCAACTTATCAAGCAGTTTTGTAAAACTGAAAAAAGACATGGCTATTTTACCGATTTGAAAAGAGCAGCTTTAAATCTGCTCTTTCATATTATAATGCACCTCTTTTGAAGAATTTGCATAATTCCTCATCCCTTAAAACATGCCTTGAGGGCGTGGGCATCTTTGTCTGGCACTCACCTGGATTTTTGTTCAGAATGAACAGTAATTTAACATGATCAGGATGATTGTAGCTGAATTGTTTCATTTGCAAATGTGGGATGCTTCAGGGGGTTGGGGAAAGCCCGGGAACCCAGCACGTGTGTGGAGACCTGCCAAGGGCCAGCTAGAGGGCCCCCTAGCGCACAGAACCTGTTGGAGACTAGGAGGCCTCAGCCTTGTTCACACCTCACAATGCCCAGGAGGCCCAGACCTGCTCCCCAGCCTGCACACCTGGGAAAGGCCCAACAAGGCACATAAATTGCTCTGCTTACCTTTGCATTTTTTTGTAGCTTCTGATAGGTGCACCTAGCCAATGTGACATGCAGCCCTTCTACAGATGCCACCTCATGCCATTCTGCAAATGAGCACCAGCTCTCACAATCATTCGGAAGGCTAAAAGGCTAGACACTCACTCTAGCCTCCCAAATGATCGTGCTAGCAAATGCATTTATTGGAAAGGCTATAAAGAGGCTTTTTTAGTCTTCTAAACAATCACATGAGCTGGCGCCATTCTCTTTTTACCCTAGGCTAGAAAGCTAGCGGACATGATTATTTGGACAGCCAGAAAGAGCCTCTTTCTAGCTTTCCAAATGATCACCAGAGTTGGTGCCAGTCTCACATTAGTAGTTCGGAAGTCTACTTCTCCAAATCACACAATTTGGCATCTGCTTGCAGAATAGCATGAGACAGTCTCTATGGAAGGCTGTATATTGCATCGGCTAAATGTTCCTGTCAACAGAGGCAGAAAAACTCAAAGGTAAGTGGGCAAATTATGTGTGCTATCCGTGTAACAAATTGAGGTCTCCTGGGCATAGTAGGATGGGGAGCAGGTCCAACCTCTAAGCCTGCAGTAGATTTGTGCACACTGATGGATCTGGTGGGCTGCTGAGCTGGGGCACCCCTGTGGTCAGTCCTAAGAGCGGACAGGCTGCCAAGCACTTAAATGTTCATTGTGGGGGCAATGGCTGTAACTTTGGCTAAGTCCCTTTGTTTAGCCCTATTACAATTTTAAATGGTCACTTAATGAACGGTGATTAAGCAAGGAATACCTGTACTTTAGTGAAATCATTCAAAACTACTAAATCCAATATTTAATTCCCCCTCCCACCAGAAAAAACCGGTGAGAAGAAGGTATGAACCATATGGGATGTATTCTGATGATGATGCAAACAGTGATGCCTCCAGTGCTTGCTCAGAGCGGTCCTATGGTTCCCGCAATGGAGGTATCCCACACTACCTGCGACAAACAGAAGATGTAGCTGAGGTCTTAAACCACTGTGCTAGTTCCAACTGGTCTGAAAGGAAGGAGGGGTTAATTGGCTTGCAAAACCTATTGAAGAGCCAGAGGACATTAAGGTGAGTGCATATTTAATTAGTAACTATTAGTATATTTTGTACCTGTTCTTTATCAAGTCTTTAAAAGAGTTCCATAAATTATGACATGTTTATGCTTCTTCTAATTCATCAATATTTTGTTTAATATTAATCTTAGTTGTATGGTATATTTTAGATAGTCAGCATTTTAATGATGGGACTGTGTTTTTTGTTACTCTCACCCATTATTATCATTATTTTTGAATCCAATTTATAATTATGATGAACAATTGGAATTAATATCATTGCAGAATAGCTTTTCTACTTAGTGATAGAGATATTGTAGATATTCAAAGCTGTTCATATAATGAAATGTATTTAGGAGCCTTTTCATCTTCTTTTTACCTTGAATAAATTAAGAAAATAGAGAAGATTTTGAAAAAGTTGAGCTGTGGCTTAGAACATACTTTGGACTTCCGGTGGTGACTTGGAGGTGGTGCAGGGGAAAGAGGACAGTCTCTGTCCTCCAACTCTGATTTTTTTCAAGTTTGGAGACCCTTCAGGGGCACTGAGAGTCTGGAGGGCTACGTGCGAAAAGGGTGAAGCCTTGGGGAGTAGCGAGGTGAGAGGCAATCACCCACTACGACGGAGGAAAACTCTTAAATCCAACTTGAAAACTTTGGCTATCAATAGATGGCGGATCCGAGGCCTCGACTAACCACAAATGCGGAAGCAAGATATACTTAATAGACTATGTCATTGAGTGAGTTTAAAAAATTATGAAAACATTCCAAAATAATAGAAAAGTCTAAAAGATTTACTTGTCTGTTAGCTCTGGTGTTGTAAGGAAGCTCAGTTGGAGAGGGAATCCTCAGCGCAAGCGGCGACCCAGCAGGAAGAGCTGTGAGTCAGCAATTAATATAGCCAGAGCATTAACAGGAGTGAGACAAAAGAAAGAAAAGTTTTTGTGGTAAACGTTATAGCACAGAACGAAGAAAGTGAAAGAAAATAAAAATAAAAACCAGAGAAAGCAAAAATATTTTGAATGTTTTGCATCATCTCCTTTGAAGATATATCATCCACATCCCTCAGTAATCAAAAATAAATAAAAGAGCAAAATGTGTATCCAGATTCAGGGCATCTGAATGAAAACTCTGGGTTAAAGAAAGCACAACAAATATGTAGATAGTAACTTTCCTAATATACATATGAAACAGTATGCATAGAGAATTATGGGACACTGCCCAAACTTGCTTGGTGGGGCCCTAGTTTAGAAAAAAGCTGAACTGATGATTAAATACTCTGACATTTAAAATAAACAGTTTAATGAGAAGACGTTTATGAGAAATGATATAAAATGTTCAATGCATTCCAGTTCTGTTATTCCTAATGAAGCTACCTCTTGTAATTTCCTTGGCTCAGGTCAAGTGTGTTGAAGTCCAAGACAGCGCGTCCAAGAGAACTGAAATTACTTGTTTTGTGTCCCATTTGTTCTTTTGTATTGCCATAAAACACGATTGAATATATGCCATGGGAGTGAGTTGGACACCAGAAGTGCACTATCCAAAAATCAGTGGGAGAACATTTTAGTTCTCCAGAACTCTCTGTTTAAGACCTCAAGGGGGGGGCAATCCTTGAGCTGTGTGTTTCTGGAAAAAAGATTGAACCTAAGACTTTTCCCTTCAGTAAAGAGAAGAAGGAGTCATCTTAATATGTAAGGAGAACATACTGCAAGGCAGATCAGTTCTTTACATGGGGCATAGCTAAAGTACATTTTGACAAGACAGCAAAACATTTAAAGATAGAGGGACCAATCTTTTGGCTTGCCTGGCCTACACTGAGTGAAGATGAATTGTCTTGGGCCGTATATAAATTATATAATTAATATATATAAATCACATGATGATGTTAAAAGTTTATGATCTTGTGGGGTCACATTACTAACTGTCTGGGGCTGTGGATTGGACATGCCTGATTTAGATTATATCACAAATGTTAGAAGGCTAAAGTATAGTCTCTTAACCTTATATTGAAGTCCTCTCATCTGTTGAGATTAGAGTGAAGTTTCCTTGTCTATACTCATTTGCTGGTTTGGAAATAAATGATGGGTTTTGTATGTACATTTCTCTTGCTATCTTTTGCCATTTCTAATGTTCTACAATAATTTGGGTTTTTGTTTTCTTTTGTTTGGGTTTAGCCGTGTGGAGTTGAAAAGGTTATGTGAAATCTTCACACGTATGTTTGCAGACCCCCATAGCAAGGTAAATTTTAAAATATATGCACCTTTTATTAAGAATCCATAAATGTTGGAGGTTGGGTTATAAATAAATGATTAAACTGAAATGATAATCATACTATTTCAACTTTTGTGCTAAATAGTTGTTTAGTTTTTGCAGTTATCTCTGGTGAGATATTTTTAAATTCCATAATTAAATCATACAAGTAGAATATTATCTAGAGGAGAACATTTCCTTTAAATGTAAGAAGATAAATTATTTCAAAAACATGTATTGCCTCAAGAACTAAACAGTTGACCTTGCATATTATAAAAATATTCTTTCATAAAGTTATCTTAAACTTTCTGTGAATGCAATTTATCTGAATGCAAGGGAAACTGCCTTAAAGCAATTTGCTTTGATTTTTTTATATCAGTTTACTAATGAATGGTTTGTTTTGTTGCATGGCCTGTTTTGCGGTGGAATTCACAACAGAGAGTAAGTCTATTTTCCTTCCTCACTCTCACCACTTAATCTCACTTCTTTTATCTATTTAATGTGAATCATCCAGTACATCCTGGTACTTCACAATATTAACATGGATGTCAAAATCATCCCCATTAATGCAGGTCTTGTTTGCCTTTGATTTTCATCATTTTTGTGTTAATCATGATGTTAATAATTATGTAAATCATGACTTCCCCTGTTATTTCTTTAACTTAAAGGTTTTCAGCATGTTTCTCGAAACCTTGGTAGACTTCATCATTATTCACAAGGATGATTTGCAGGACTGGCTCTTTGTTCTTCTGACACAGTTACTCAAGAAGATGGGTGCTGACCTGCTGGGATCGGTGCAGGCCAAAGTGCAGAAAGCTCTGGATGTAACAAGGTAGTGTATCTGCTAAGTAACTGGGGATAACCTGCTGACATATTTTTTTAGATAATGCAAAACCCGCTTGCAGTGCCTTGCAGATACGATGGATTGCAATGTTTATCATCTCCAGATAGAATAGCTATTATTTAGTGTCTCATAAATTGAGTCTGTTAAGCCACAACCATGAGCCTCTCATCTGATACAATTGTCCAGACGGAAATTGGAAGAATTTATTTCCTCATTTAAATCCCGTGTCAAAATTAGGCTAAACTAAGAATACATGAAAGTAAAGTCTTTGAAGTAAACCAAGTTCAAAATAGAGTAATCTACACCTGGATTGCTTCTTTTTACTAAGACTTGGATCCTTTATCTGTCCTTCTTGTGGCTTAAGAACATACCGTACATAATTACTCAGAAAGTTGACTGAAAACTGGGGGTGTATCTATTTATTTTTATTTCTTAGACTGTGGCATGCAACTGCTATATATTTAATTTTTCTCTGTCTGAGGAAAACGCTGGTTATATTTAAATCTTGGAACTTGTTCTCATGCTCTCTCTTCCCTTTTCCCTTTCCATTGTAGAGATTCTTTTCCATTTGACCAACAATTTAATATTTTGATGAGGTTTATCGTAGATCAGACCCAAACACCAAACCTTAAGGTAGGTTAAGGTGCTTGCAGTTTCATTGGGAAGTGAGTATGTCCGAGAGTAAAGTCAAGCATAATGCTTACATATAGATAAGTGGAGCAAATACATTTTTATTCTTGGTTATATTTTAAGGGTTTTCAGAAAAACTAGAGCTGGCTCTTTTGCAGCAAGAAATGGTTCATAAAAAGATTGGGCCTGAGAAAAGTTTTTTTGCTTTGGAATTTGTTGTGTTACCTTTATTTACAAAATGTATTCTATTCACTTCAGGTAAAAGTGGCAATATTAAAATACATTGAATCCTTGGCTAGACAAATGGATCCTACAGATTTTGTAAACTCCAGTGAGGCTAAACTTGCAGTTTCTAGGATTATTACCTGGACAACAGAACCAAAGAGCTCAGATGTAAGAAAGGTGAGTCAAAGCAATGGGAGGCAATAATTGATGGAATTCTTGTAAATTCATTCAAAAAAAATTAAGATTATATCAAAGGAATAAATTCATTCAGTTGGACTCAAAATGTGCTTTTGCTGGATAAATACACTCCTTCCTTCGGTAGAAGCCATTTGCTCCAACCAAATATTTCAGTTATATTAGTTAATAATTTGCATTGATCCCCCCTCTCTGCAGTCTTCTTTGTCATTCCTTTCCCCTTTTTTTCTGGAGCCTTGGGTAAATTTTCACATAGTGTGGAAGGGCATGCTAAAGAATGCAGATTGAGACTTTTCAGTTAGTGGAAGCATTTGAGTGGAATTCAACTGAGGGAAGATTCATTCTCTGAAATGAAATTAGAGATGGATAACTTTGGAGGGCAAAAACCTTGTTCAGGAAAATAATCAGGAGCCAAATTATGTTTTGGCTGAAAATAAAACCTGGACAAAACACACCTTGTTTCTCTTTCTCTTCCCTCCCCTTTATTATAATCACAATTGAAAGATATTCTTTTATTTTCTGACATTTTGTATGTATTCCAAATGTGCATGCAAATGCACTCATGAAAGTACAAATGCATATCATTCTTTCCAGAAAGGGCATATCAAGCACACACAAAAGGGAAATTTCTTTCATGTCCATCCATGTGTGCATTCACATGCATCTTTTGTATCCTCCCCATCCACACACTTTACTAGAACCTGTAGGAAGCAAGGTTTCAGGTGAGCAGTGGTAGGATGGAGAGGAAATTGCTGGCCACGAATTCCAACTAATGGCTTAAATAAATAAAAAGTTTTGGAGACCAAGAAAAACTTTTCCTATTTTAAAATATGACACGGTAAGAATTCTGTGGAAGGCGTGGTAGTAACCCTGCACAGATAATACAGTGCCCCTTAAAGCACTTTCAGAAAAAACATGTAGTAGTACTGCACCATTCCACTTCTATTCAATGGAGCACTCATGCCATCATTTTGCTTGGGAACAGTGGCTTCTGCTAATTGACCTGCCTCAACTCTTTGTTAAAGTAGAGCACTAAGTGACTGTGAGTTGTTCACAGTGCTGAGGCTGTGCAGTAAATCTCTGTGAGGCAAAGTATGTACTTCATCAGAGCAAATCTTCCACGATCATACATGCACATATACATACACAATGAGAAGTAGAGAGATCAGTTGCCTGTGAGGTTCCTCCGTCAGCTTTTCAGTTTTCTTACTAGCTCCTCTATGAGGAAAAGTTAATCATACCAAGTTTCAAATTTGCTTTCTTGCCAACGTTCACGTTAACGTGGTCCATGAAGTTCCCAGCTGTGCCATGAGGTGCCGTCTTTGTCATGCATGTCAAAAAGAATATCACCTTGGAAACTTTTTAGAGTAAGGTTAAACTATGTAGAAGAAAATGCGCGCTTGTGGTGTTCAAGAGGAGAGGACAGATTAAAGGAAGTCCATTGAAATCGAAAGAGGAAGCTGATAAAAAAAAATAGGTAGACATGAAATGCATCTTGCCAAAAGGCAACAACATATAGTGCATACAGATTAAATGGCAAGGGATGGATTATATAGCCCCATGATGGCGAACCTATGGCACGCGTGCCACAGGTGGCACGCAGAGCCCTCTCTGTGGGCACGCGTGCCGTCACCCCAGTCCTAGGCCTTCAGCTGGGTTTTATAAAACCTTTTCGCTTTAGGTCTCTGTTGCCGTGTGCAAAAAAAAAGAAGGTTCAATCAATCAATCAATTTCAACTTCTCGCGGGGAAATAAAGATCTTGCAAAGTTGGAATTGATTGAACTTTTTAGTCCCACCCAGTCTGCCGTTATCACTGCAGCCACGCCCACCCAATGGGCCATGCCTACCCAATGGGCCACGCCTACCTGGCACTCGACGATACATAAGTGGGTTTTTGGGTTGGAGTTTGGGCACTCGGTCTCTAAAAGGTTCGCCATCACTGATATAGCCTTTTGAATATCCATTTTGGAATGAGAGCTACTGCATTGAATTTGTTGAGAGTAGAGTTACAACATTAACAATTGTTTACAGTGAAATAAGGCATCATTAAATAGACAATAAGGCATTCAAGAAGTATTTCTTCAACATAACAATATGACTAATGGATTCAGTGCACAAAAAAGAGAAACAATTCACATTGGGGTTTACATGCTTTTATTCCTTCTTTTCTACAAATTGTTTTTATGCTAACCATGATGCAGAAAGATGCATACAACGATTCTTGCAATGGATATTGCTGATATAGTTGTCTTGTGACCATATTTTATAAGCCTACTTCTTAGCCAGATTATTTGAACAGTCCTATTATTATTTAAAGACAGTTTAGATCTGGAGATAGATTAGGATTAACTCAAGCAATCAACAAGAGGACATATTTAGAAGGATTTGTATGTTTTCTTTTTACTTCAAGGTAAAAATATGATAGAAATTTGCGGAAGCATTAACAATATGAAAAAACAATAAGTTATTTCATTATTCATCTAATGCTGGAAGGCAAAAAATACGATCTGTGAGCTGCATGCTGTCCACCACTACTGTATTCATTGGGTCCTTAATATTTCTTTCATGATTGTGATAGTAGTCAGAGAAAACCTTTACTGTACATAGTAAATCAGGAGAAAGGCTATTCTGTCTCCTTCCACCATATTGATAGAGACGATGAGAAAGGTTAGTTAGCATGAGAAAGATCTTTTCTCTAAACCTTTATTCCAGGTTCCAGAACAAGGAGTTCTGTCAAAAGCAACTTCCAGTGTTTGTTACATAGAAAAAAAGTATAAAAACATCTTTTAAATAAAACAGCTTGGTGTTTTCCTCATTGTTAGGTAAGCAAATGTCTACTGTGCTGATGACTGTTAAGAGCCCACTTAACACTATCATCACCACCACCCCAAAATTAAAACATTCTCTTTGGTATTTTAACATGCCAATATCATCTAGAACACAGGTGTCAAACTAGCCGGGTCACGTGACATGTTGCGACGTATCGTGACTTTTTTTACATTGCCGGAGCTGGGGTGGGCCCGGCCTCTACATAATGCAACCGGCCCAAGGGCCTGTAGTTTAACAACCTGATCTAGAACTCTAATCTTGTTGACAGGTCAATAGTCATTTTAAAAATCTTTTTTAATTTTTCAAAGTATAGTTTACAAAAATAGGTTGAATGTTGCTCGACCATAAGGACAAAAAAATACTTTTGTATACAGTGCATCATTGTTAGTGCTATTGCAGTGAAAGGCTTCCTAATTTGCTGCTTTGCAGATTTGCTGCTGCTTGACTGCATCAGGCTTTAACCATATGCACCTATCTGTTTAGAAGCAGGCTGTAGTAAAAAGATAAACCAACTTATGATGGTTCACTTAGACACAGTAGCACCTGTGACATAAGTACAAAGTTGGAGATAGAACTGGCTGGCCTCAGGTTGTAAGTTTTGTTTATCTGTTTTCAAAAAGACTGAGTAAGGAAATAAATAACTAAAAATAATGTTACAGCTATTGAATGCTATATGAGTAACAGAGGAATTGTAAAATTTACACCTACAAATTGTAAAGGGCATTAAAGTTCAGGTCAGGAAAAAATAAGACTTATATCCACTTTTACATAATGGCCATCCACTTTCATTTTTGTGTCATCAGTTCCATGTTGGAAGAGCATCTCTGCTTTATAATGCGGTCAGTGAAAATCTTGTGCTTGGTTCTAATAAATAATATTCCATTTCCTATTTGTTGAACTCAGACCATGCATAGTTGGGTAGGTGAGGATATGCCAGCTAGACCAGCAGCAGCCTCGTCAGGTCCTGGTGAAGGAAACTTGGAAGAAAAGTGTAAACAGGTAGACTAAAAGTAGCATACACTAATCATAAAATATTAGTCTGTGTTTGCAGTCCAAAATTCTAATCTAGCTTAGATTTGTGGGAAAAATGGATGGGGGGGGGGGGGATTTTTTTAAAAAAATGTAGTGGTGTGTGATAACCTCACGTGTGTTTCTTTCACTCTGGTTTGAATTAGATTAAATGAGTATTATATGAGGTATCTGCAGCTAGTTGCAGTCTCTTATGAGTTCACATCCCAGTGTGGATGGAAAATGACTGAAAGCTTCCAATTCAATATTGCATGTCTGCTGTTCCATCAACTTGCAACATGCATGAGCTTTAGGTTCTTGCTAATACAGCTCTTCCCTGTTAACAGGAGACAAAGGCAAAGGACCTTTATTTATACACAGTGACAACTTGGGTTGTACCAAAGTGCTTATACACCTTTTTCCTTTGGCATTTGTGGGATGTTATTTACAGTCGCCCCTTTTGATAAATTTTTGGGTTTTAATAGATGTTATTGGAAAATTTTTGAGGGAAACAAAATTGTAACAGCAACTGGCAGAATCGGTTTAAGAACCAATAAGGCAGCTGAAAAAGTATAAAGGAATTTGCACTGCAGCCCAAATTGAACCCACTTGAATTGGGAAGGTACAAAATAGAACTGGATACATAGAATTGGATCTTTTGCTTGGTTGCTATACTGACTTGCATGTAGATGTCCCTAACTAAACTAAAATTCCCATGCTTGGATCAGCATGATTTTTCTGATTGTTCATATAGCTATTTTTCTTTATTTGTTATCCATTCTTTTCTTGGACTTGACTTGAAATAATATTTTCTGTTCAAAGAATGTTCTTTCAATGAATGTTCCACATTTCTGTAGGGCAGGATGAGTATGACCATATGTGGCTTATTTTTCACTTTCTGGGTTCTATGCAAACAGATTTCCCACCTAGTTAGAAGGACATTGATTTGAGGAAGAAGGAGAGGCCAGCTGGAACTATTTCATGTTGTTCTTCACTTACAATATTTAATTTTGAAGGAACAGTGCTTATTCTAATGGAAAGGATACTGGTTCAAGGACTGAATTTCAGTCATAATTGATAGATTAAACCTCACACAGCCTTTTAGCATCTAACAAGTCATAATGGGTATTTTTTTCAAGGCAAGCATTACAGGACAGCACACAGAAACTGAATGAAACTTAGTTGTACTTTTTCTTAGTGACTTTTTCTTATCCTGCCAAAATTTATTATTAGGCAAATGAAAAATACACATATAGAAAGATAGAAATTACAAGTATGGGTTAATAGTTGAAATTAGAAGTTAATAATGCAACCCTATAAATGTTTATTAAGAGCCAGTTTGATGTGATTAAGTTACTAGACTAGAAACCAGGAGACTGTGAGTTCTAGTCTCACTTTAAAGATAAGTAGAAAGATAGGAATAGATAGACACACATAAACATACAAAGAAAGAGAGAGATCGTTTTCTTCAGGTACTAGCTTGTACTGGAATAGCTAATTTGATTTATAAAAATAATTTGATTTATTGAATAGTTGCGATCAATTATTTAAGTTCATGAATAAATGCATGTTATTAATGAATCAGTATCACCTGTTCTGTTAAAGTATGAAGTATATGATGGAAGTCTGGAATCAGCTTGTTTACAGGGTAATTTAATTTTCAAAGCTGTGTAAACACAATGTGTTTCTATTTTTTTACAAAAACTTTTTGAACCTGTAATTATTGGAAATTGTTCGATACAGGAAATTGAATTATATGTATTTTTGTTGGACTTTTGTAGACCTTGCATTCTTAATTTGCAGTTTACAGAAAATGAAACAAGGGGCATTTCATTAGATGTGAGAAGTGTTTTGCTTTGATTCTTTTTTTTTTTTTTTACTGTAATGGATTGATCTGCGCAGTATTTCCCTGTTATGTATTTGGAATGTGTGATATTATAGGTATAATGAATGTACTTAACTGAAGTCCGGATATTGTGATACGTCCCTGTAACACTTAACAATTTTTTAAGAAAACGCTGTGATTCTGACTTTTTTCTTCGTTTTACTTCCTAGGCAGCGCAAATAGTCCTGATCTCTCTGTTCGAACTGAACACTCCCGAGTTTACCATGTTACTTGGTGCCTTGCCAAAAACATTCCAGGATGGTGCTACCAGACTATTACATAATCACCTCAAGAACTCCAGCAACACTAGTGTGGTAAGATCAGGGTTTTTTTCTGTAAAAAATAAACAGCAAAAACAAAAATTTCTAAAGACTGTACTTTCTTGAGTACCAATTAATTTCGGCAGAGTCATAAAAATCTGCAGTTTTGGCTTTACAAGGCAGAAGAGATACTACTTTTAATAAAAGAGGTGCCGTTATTCTGAATGAATTCAAAGGGTGTATGTCTTTTTATTATCCTCAGTTCTGAGTTCAAGAATCCTGTACTTTTATGTGAACCTGGGCATCGTCTTGATATTGTGGTGGATGGTGTGCATATTGTACCCATAAGGTTCACCTAACCTTGGTCTCTCATTATCCTGTCAAATTCTAGGGGCATTTTTTTTTACTGCAGTTGTAAAGGTTTTTAAAGGACTTTGAGGACTGTCAAGAAATAATGCTTAAAAAACATTGCCCCATTACCCTGCATAGTTTGCTCTATCTACATATTAGCTCTGCTTGCTAATATGCCACGATGCCAAGTGTGGCTCTTGGCAAAAGAAGAGGGAACAGGAAAGATCAGATACTAGAGATCCAGTAGCTTAAAGTTAAGAAAAAAAACTTTAGCTTTAGAGGCTAAAATAGGAGGAGGAAGATGTGGTGGATACGTTCACCGTCTTGAGTTATTTGTAAAAATAATAAAGCCGGGAAATAGATAGATAGACAGACAGACAGACAGACAGACAGACAGACAGACAGACGATGATAGATAGATAGATAGATAGATAGATAGATAGATAGATAGATAGATAGATAGATACATACATACATACATACATACATACATACATACATACATACATACATACATACATACATACATACATACATACCTGTTCCCAGGGAAGTAGTTCAGTGATGTCTGTAGCACACTATGGTGATGCCAGAATGATGATCTACTCAATGATGTCACCATGCAAATGTCGCTACTACAAATTTTCAGTTATTTGTATCGGATGCAATCAAATAGTGTGATATTATGTGATGTCCTGATGCAGGTGTCACCTTTTGCCCTCCAGTGGACAACCAGGAAGGGAGGAGCATTGGGAGCCAATACACAAAATATTCAAGAAGAAATTCAAACCAGAAAATTCCAAAGTTTTGCTGCCACTGAAATGCTCTCACTTTTGAAGCTGCAGCTGGGAAGAACAGTAGAAATGTAGGTCCAGCTGCATGGAAGGAAAAGGGAGATCTCATCTTCTCCTACTCTGCTAAACTTGAGTGCTCTCATACATTCATACACAAACGCCTAAGATATCCAGTCAAGACTTCTTACTTTGCTGTATTTCTTGAAAAATATGTGCTTTCAAGGAGCCCCCAAAGCCTTTCATTCTAGAATACTGCTATAAGTCATCAACGTGAAGGGAAAAAATTCAGGTCTCCCTATAATAACCCTTCTGCTTCTATCAGATAGATGATATGTATGTTGATAAGCAGCTTGTCTTATTTACCTTATAATATAAAGAAACCAATAGTGGATAACTTCCAACCCTAGAAAATTCTTATTGAATGGGTACTTGGTTAATACGAAGCAATGGGTACTTGGTTAATAGTCAAAATTAAAATGTTCGTAGATACTGCTAAAGTCAGAATTTAAATTAACTGAAGTAAAGTTCCCATATTTCATTTTACTTTTCCCTGTAATTATGTTACATTATGTTATTTCTTCTCTTTTTTGTATATCAGGGTTCTCCTAGTAATACTGTTGGCCGAACCCCTTCACGTCATCTTAGCAGCAGAACCAGCCCCTTAACTTCACCTACCAACTGTTCTCATGGAGGAATATCACCCAGGTAACATGGTAGCTTAATTAAAGTATGACTCCAATATGTAAAAGCTTTCTGCTTAAAATACAATTGGCTAAAAACTCAATATAGATGCATATATAATATATACTTGTTCAGTTGTGAAAATAGGGGAAGAAATAATTTTGTTTCTCTTAAGGAAAAAATAATAGTCTTTGTAAAAATACTAAATATTTAGGTAATGTCAAAAAGGTATGATAATATCTACCCTTTTGTCCTGCAAACATATAGTCATAAATATATTCAAATGAATATGTATTATATTCATTTAAAAAAAATACTTTTACATTTGTTCTCGTTTCCTTTACAGTCATATTTAAAGATCTAAAAAAGGAGAGAAGGAACTTTGGGGATGCTTTATCAATAAACTGGAAAATGCGACTTTAGTTTCACTTATTTGTAACGTTCTTAAAATGTGCTGCCAAGAAAATCAAGAAAAATCATTTTCTGCCTAAAGTGACTGTATAATGGTTGTAGTGGTATAATATGAAAAATATAGTTGATTAACATGCCCATGTTTTTTTCTGCTTCTTGTGGGAGATGAGTCTGGATGTATAAATTACGAGGGCAATTCAGAAATAAACCTCCATTTGGTTATCAATGATAGACACTCGCAGATACAGAACTTTTATTATACACATTAGAAAACTACAACATTACATTACTTTTCAACATAATCACCATTAAATTGAAGCACTTGTCATAACGTGTTACAAAGTTTGAAATTCCTTAGTAGTAGTCACTCGGCACCAAATCTGGCTATGGGGAGGGGGAGTGATCAAAAACATCCCAACGGAACTGCTTCAAAAGTTCTTGGGTGTGTCTTGCGGTGTGCGCATGAGCATTATCATGAACCAACATCACACCAGAAGTGGTGCCATAGAAAATCCCGCCAAATGTGAAGATGCTAAAGGAGTACTGCTAGTGAAGTTCATGGAGCATGGTTCATTCATCAATTCAGAAGTCTACTGTGAAATATTACGAAAACTCAGACGAGCCATCCATAACAAGTGTTAGGGCATGCTGACTTCCAGTGTGATGTTGATTGACGATACTGCTCGCCCGCACACCGCTAGACACACCCAAGAATTTTTGAAGTAGTTCTGTTGGGATGTTTTTGATCACCCCCGCTATAGCCCAGATTTTGCACCGAGTGACTACTACTAAGGAATTTCAAACCTTGTAAGATGTTATGACAAGTGCCTCAATTTGAATGGCGATTATGTCAAACCGTAATGTAATATTGTAGTTTTCTAATGTGTATAATAAAAGTTCTCTATCTGCGAGTATCTGCATCTGTGAGTGTCTGTCATTGATAACCAAATGGAGGTTTATTTCCGAATTGCCCTCGTACATATAGTAATAAAAATATTTTGAAAGGATGGTGACAATAAAATTTGAGATAGCAGTGTATATGTATACATAAATATTCTAATTCAGAACCATTTTCTTCCAAAAGTTAGTGTGTGAATAGACTTACTAAAAGGAGTAACTATTTGCCTGTTCCTAGAATTTCTTTGGGGGAGGCATACAACCTGGGGGCATATACCAGAGAAGGGACACTTTAATCTATTTTGTCTCACAAATATAAATGGAAATATCTTCCCTTATTAAGTAACATTTTTGTACTGATGGAAATATTACAAGAATGTTATTGATATTTCATTGTGAAATGATTTGACCATTAGCATCCTGTCCACATGCTATCAATTTTAAAGTAACTATTTTCTGTTGATCCTGCTACTTAACATATCAACCTCTATCATATTCTGTTGATCCAATATGTTGTTCTGAAATGCAGTCCATACTAAAAGTCTCTACTGAATATTATTGACTCAGAACATTATTTGCAATTGAGTCAAGTGGCCTTTGTTTATAAATATTGAAAATATTAAGTTTCAACTTGCTGGAATGGAATTTGGCACATTAGCAAGTTTGCTCCTCCAAGCAACTCATGAACTTTGATCACAATAAATAGGATTAACAAAAGGTGTATCTGCTCCCTAAACATTTACTGTATTTACACCTGACTCTCTACTTGAAAAATTAATTGCAAACAAAATTCCTACTGTTAGTGGGGTTTAGTCCTAGCTACATGCCCTGGGCCCCAACATAGCACCAGGGGATCATCTATTTAGATTTTTAAAATTGAAAACAATGAATGCGAAACGCATATCAGTGTCAATATAAACTGTATTTTCAGCTGTGTTTATAAGTGTCACATAACATGGTACATGGCTACAGGCCAATATTTATTTTATCTTCTGGGTTTTGTGATTGGCTACATCCACTATGAATAATCATTTTGTGAGAATGTCCTTAACATTCATTGTCCCTATTAATAGTATTTACATACTGTCACTATTCCAAATGAAAGGTTGAGGATTTCTGGCATATGCATGTGGGAATGCAGCCTAAAAGTCCTTAAGTATATCTTATAATTATTCAGAATGCAGGTATAGGTTTTAAATACAATGCATGTTTTAGCTAATGTGAGTTTACCAACATGTGCATAGCAGATACAAAAAATGCAAAAAGTATTCTTTATCCTGTACAAATATGACCTTAGTGGGGAGGGGTTTTCCCCCTTTTCAAAATTTTTTAAAATGTCTGACATTTTCTTCTCCATATATAGTATTTTTCAGTTCTATGTGTATTATACAACCTACTCTGTTTGGCCATTTTAGGTTATTTTGTTCCACTGAACTTATTCTTTGATAAAATCAGGATAGTTTTATTCTAATTAGTGTCAGCTTTCCACAAGTCAAGAAATCTAAATCTCTAGAGATTTTCAGCATAATGATTATATATGTTTAAAATAAATATGGTGTATATTTGCTTGTATATGTATGGATATGCATTGTAATATACAAATAAAAACACATACATACATGGGGTTATTTTTCTTAAGGAAAAAAATGCATATATATTTGATTTTATATTCTGTTTCTGAACAAGCTTTTTGCTCCAAGCTATGCATTTATTATATTTTTATCCATTGTCAATATTTTAGTTTTCAGTCATATTTTGCTGTTTTTATTAAATTACTTTCTTTTTCAAGCTTTAACCTATAATATTTGAGAAACATTTCACTGTGACTTTTACATTTTTCTTTGATCTGGCTTTTTATTTTACACTCTAATTTTTTGTTCCTGCTTTTCAGAAATGTTGGAACAAAAAAACAATCCTTCAGGATTTAAACTATAAAGCTCATTTACAAATATAACTTATATTCTTTTGATTTGATGAAACATAGTATTGAAATGAAATGAATCTCTTTCATTGCATCTGAGTTGCATTTGTTGTTCAAATTAACATTTTGAAAGAATTAACCAGCAAAATATATCTCTTTAGTTTGAAATGCTAAAAGGCCCTTTTTCTGTCAGAATGTTGTATGTTGGAGTTACAAACTTGTCAATTTGTTTGGTTATAGTGAGATAGTAAGGGAGAATTGGTCATACTTTGTTAAAATTTGAGGTTGCATGTCTTCAGTTGCTTGCCCCATAGGATCACATTTGTAATGTTAGCCTTTTTCTCTCCAAATGCAAAAGTATGTAAACATAACTTATTTTTGGCCTTTTTTTTTCCTCTGAAAGACTTTCATGACAAACAGCTAAAGAAGCATGCTGTGATAAGGTTGTGCAGAGATCTAGCGTCAAAGAGCAAAATTTGTGGACATGTACGGAACATCTGTTGGAATCCTCTAAAAAGGGTTGCACTTTTTCCTGGGTAATAACTTTTCCAGGGAAACATATGGTTGTTTTAAAATGTTCTCAACTGGTGCTATATATGATATGCCCATGCTCACTTTGAATTTTACATTTTGCCCTTCGAATCCAGATCTTTGCACAGCTCTAAAGTACTGCAAAATTATTCTGATGTCTCATTTGATGACTTGCAGCATTTTTCATTTATTTCTACACCAATTGTGATTTTTTTGCTATAATGACATACTGGAAACTCAATAGAAACAAAATGACTAATTGAATACTCCAGCAGTTCTAGAAATAAGTCCCAATATATGGCATGGCTCATCTTATAGAACTGCCTCAACAATGATGGACAATGCCATATCTGGCCTTTTTCATCTTGGTAAATCTTTGCAACTGCTAATAAATATCTGGCATGGAGATAGGCTAAAAAGCTACGGTAACATGAGATGCCCAAAATGTCTTACATTGGAGAGTCAGATCTGCAGTGTTTAATTTTCCTTCCAGAAATTATGTTTTAGTAATGGTTTGTGTATTTCCAGAAGTAGGCAACTCAGAACTGGAAGTGGTTCATGGGGGTATTGGATTTGATATGGCCCCAAAATAGATACAGTATGAGAGATTTCTAAGGGTTTGTCTTTATTTACCTGATTTAGACATTAGAGTAGTATTGGATAAAACTAGTCAACAGAATGTGGGCTATAGGAAACAGAAAGACTTTTTTCTCAGTTCTGGAAAGTGATTGCTTAGAAGAATGAATTAATAAATGGGAGAAATAAGCAACCCTGTTTTAAACTATAGTATAAATTATCAGTCTGAATGCTAGTTGTTCTGGTTTTTTCTGCTTTCAGTCTTGTATTAGGGCATTGGAAAACTGCTATCAGTTTGTTTGCTTGACAGTTGGGCTGCTAAAGGTGAGCGGGTTTTAAGTACTGTATGGTATAAATGATGGAATCATATGCCCATAGGTATGACTATAAGAAGAAATTGTAGTATTTAATATTTAGTGCTGCTTCTGAATAATTGGTGGTTGTTTATATTGAGTATACGGTGAGGCTAAGGAGAACTTACTGAAAGATTTATTAAAAAAACAGACCGTGGGATATATTTTCAGCTTATGCAGGTGTCTACCGAGATCTATTTGTGTTATATCTTTAAATCTCATATAATCTAAGATAATTGATTGCAGCACATATTCTGCTTACCTTGATATATTAGGAAAAACAAATTTTCACTGTAAAACATTTTCTGACTATGTATTATGAAATAGGCAAATGGACATAGACAAGATATGCCTTAAAATTCCTTAATGATACCTATTGATATTGGAAGTATTAATGAATAGCAGTATATTTACCTGAAGCAAATCAGTGGAGTATTCCTGTTCAATCTGTTTCTATTAAGTTCTTCTCTAGTTGAGAAAGCATGAAAAAAAACAACAACACAGCACTCAGATTGTAGTTTTCTTTTTCCCTTTTTCTGTTTCTTCCCTCCTTTTCTCTTTTTTCTTCCTGTGATCACTGCAGTCGTTTCTGGGGTTGGAGTGCAGATGGGCTGTCGAAGCACCCCCCTCCCCTTTTTCAGCCTAACTCCATCCCCGCTGCTCCTTCTCACAAGACTTTCAGGCGCTCTTACTCTCCCAGGTAACAAGCCACCTGTTATTCCAACCTGTCAGAGGTGTCACAATGTTATTTACCTTTTGGCGCAGATGAGTGCTTTCAAAGAGACAGATCCAGGGGATGTGGAAAGAGGCAGCACTTTTTGCCTTTATAGATTTTACCTGTGAAGAAACCCCAAGTGGTAGATAACCACAAGACCAGAATTAAGTTATATTGAACTTTTAGTTAGACACTGTAACTACACCTTCCAGATGTGCTTGTCTACAATTCCCATGATCTCTATATAGCAAGACTGGCTGGAAAATAAAAATTTGAATGTCACGCATGAAGACACCAGGTTGCAAACCTTTAGCATAATACTACAACTGTCTTAGCAGCTGAGAGGAATAGTCAACCACTAGGATCTAGTTGACATTTTATATGCACACTTGTTGGCTGTGTACAGCTTCCCAGTCAAAGAACTCATTTGGAGAAATATAGAACTAGACTCATTCATTTTTTATGTCACTTCCTACCCTACTCGCCCCACTTGCCATGTGGTGGTATTCCAGTTTTATTTGTTGAACTTCACATGCATAAGACTGGTCTTTGCATTTGTGCCCAGCCTCTGTTTGAATTGGTGGGCACCTGTGGAATTTTGACATGTTATGTCTTGAAAAATTATTGGGAGAAGTGATTGCCCATTTATAAAATGGCTATATTGGGAACATAACCAATCCATCATCAATTTCTTAGAATTCTACTTGCCACTTCCTTCTTTTGCATTTTCATGCTTATGGTTGCCATATTAGGTAAGCAAAGAAAATTTCCCAACAAAGTATAAGCCACCCATCTTTTCCAGCTTTAATGAATGATTAGCAGGCCCAGCATCATTCTTGTAAATAAAGACGATATTAAAGTTGATGCTTTGCAGCATGCCATTTTCCCATTATTAATGAAAATTATATTTTAAAAAGACAACTGGGGCAGGAAGCTGCTGAGATTCCAAGGAAAATGTCTGCGGACACATTGAACTTCTGAGACCTATCTAGGAAACCCCAGACCCTTTAGTTAAGAAAATTAATCATAAATTACAATTGTCAACCATGACAAAATTATACTATTTGCAACAAAAGAGATTGCTTATTACATAATAGCATTTCAAGTTGCAAATGGCTATATGAAAGCATAAATCTGTTTTTAAACAGTGTTTAGATGCATATTGTGCACATGTGTTATTGGCCAAGTTGAGATTTCCTGGCATTTGTCCATTATTATCCCTGTTTGTATAAAACACTTACTTGTACAGCTATCAATATGAAGATTCAGTAGATCTTAATCTTCATATTTGTTAGCAACGCTTGAGGATATAATTACAACATCAGTGCCTGAAAAAGTGTGAATATATCATTGCTTGCAGTGATAGGTATCTAGCTGTGCAAGAACAGAACAATGAGAACACTGAAAGAGACACAAAACTATTCTTAATTATAGCAGATAGAAATCTACAATATTATTCTATTTACATTACTCTGTGTGAAAATAAAATTAGGACATCAATAAACAAAAATGATTTATGATATAGATTTAGGTTTTTGTCCTTCAACCAAATGTGATGAAGATTACTGATATTTAAAAGAAATTTCCTTTGTTTTATAGACCAATTATGGTTTTATACTTAGGACATACATGTAGAGTCCCAGACATTGGCAAGTTCTGAATCCTGAAGGCTGTACTTGTTGGAAGCTGTGGCAATGGAAAATAATATTGTGACATCAATTAAAAGTCACACATTTTTTCCTCATCTCTTTGTTCTTCTTGTAACTTCTCCAATTTTATGCATGAATCACTCACTGTTTTCTATTGTATAAAATTGATAGAATGTAATTTATTCATTGTAAATTGATCTTCCATTTTTCATTTTTCTTTCTTTTATTTTCACATTATCTACAATATTTCATACAGTTCTTATACTGGCTAAATGTATTTGCTTGTTCATGTGATTAGGTTTTTTTAAAGAAACAATACACCAAAATTGTTGTTCTTTTTTTTGTGAGATATTTTCTTATTCTCAGGTTAAAAAAAAATAGGCTCTTCCCTCGTAGACTTTGGATGCCATTGATATTTGAAGGTTTCTACTGAAATCTATTCCACTTAACAAGTAATAGGGAATAATCCATACATTTGCAAAACAGTAGTCCAAATTACTATTTTACAATAATGCATACTGTTTGAATGCACTCCTAATTGCTTTGTTAGGAAAAGTTTGGTGGGTTTTTTTTCTTTTTTTCTTTTTACTGGAAAACAAGGACTATCATTCAAAATAGGCCCTTTTTTCTGTTTGCCATACTAATATGCAAACTGCAAAATGAGCATTGTAATGCAAACTGAGTTTCTGGTGGCTCTATCATTTTGCTGTCAATATACAGTACATAGCGTTCAGTTCCTTACTTTGAGGAGCATAACAATCTAAAAATTAGTATAAGGAGGAAACATCAGGTAGAGGCAGTGATAATAAACCAACAGTGGGTGTGCAAGCGATGCTGAAAAGGTTTGTTGAAAATAAATCCACTTTGTAGCTGAAAAGGATTGATAATTGATTTGAATTATTGGGGTTGGAGTTATTTTGCTTCTTTTACGATTCGACTGTATGAATATTAAGTATATTGATTCAGATTCTCAGACCCATGCTTGTAGTTTAAGGAACACTAATAATAAGGTGTGTATGTCTACCTTTCTGTATTCATCTGGTCAATCAATAGGAAAAAAAAATACTACTATTGTTATGTAGAGAAATATTGTTGAGAACTAACAGCACAAAATATTGTTAAGGAAGAATTGCCATAATCTTAACTATCAAGGAATTATAAAACTTCCTCTTTGATTTATGATTTATCTCATATAGAATCTATGAATGTTTGTTGCTTCTCTGACTTGAAAGGGCTACAGAACAGCAAGCTGTCACATGTTGAGATTTTAGGATGTGCGGTATTATTGCTTTGCCAAAACACCAGATGTACATTCAGTCCTGCCAGCGTTACTTGGGCTGTGCTGCTGAAAAGAGTACACTGAAAGAAAGTCAGGGACTGGAACTGTTTCCATGAGATATAAATCTTGTTTTTGGCAAGTAGTTTTAAATAATGAAATACTAGTTTTCAAAATAGATTATCATTTTGTGAAATATTCTCTTAGCAGAGATAGAATTTTGATCTTGTAGTATAGGAGGAACTCTTTAATTGTAGGCCTGTTTCTCTGGATCCAGAGTTAAGCTTTCTGTGTTATTCACAGTCTGCCTACCTTATATACAGTATACAGCAACTCACCAGCTGCAGAATAGAGAGCAATATTTAGTTTTATGATTATTTTCCCAAAGTCATTAAGTGAATTTGGTTTCCCCAATTGACTTTGTTTGTTGGAAGCTGGCTGAGAAGGTTGCAGATTGTGATCATATGACTGGAAGATGCTGCAACTGTCATAAATATGAACCGGTCGCCAAGCTCTCAAATTGCAATCACATAACTGTGGGAGTGGTGTGATGGACCCAACCTCAAAGACGGTAGTGATTTACTTTTTCTGCGGCCACTGTAACTTTGAACCATCATTAAACAAATGGTTGTAAATTAAGTACTAGCTATATTTAGGTTTTAATTTCTAGCTTATCAGTTACCTGGATTTTAAATAATAGTGTTTTGAACTTTAGCCTAAAAAGAGTAGACAGCCTTTCATTCCTGCCTTCCAATTTTTTTTAGTAGAACCCTTAGATTATGCTTAGTGTTTCATATTTCACTTAGGTTGCTGAAGTAGTAATGTGACTGATCTGGTTAAAACACCAATGATAGACCAAATAAAATTTAGCCTTAATTCTGATATTTGAGAAACCTCATCTTATATAATTAAGGAAGAAAGGAATTAAATTATATTAGTATTTTTTGTAATTCTAGAGTATTTTATGGTGGTCTCTTAGGGAAAAAAATTCACATAGAGCAGGGGTGTCAAACTGCTGGCCCGCAGGCCGGACGCATCATCGGGAAGCCATGCCCACCCCATTGCCGGCAATGTCAAAAAAGCTCCAATACGTTGCGCGACGTCATGTGACATCGCGAGTTTGATATGTCTGACATAGAGGAAATGCTTTTTCCAGCAAGCATAAGAAAAAAAATGACTAGAGGAAAATGAGAAATTGCTGATAGATTTTTATTTAAAAATAATTAAGGTGTAATAATTTAGATTTTTTGATCTGGATTCCTTGCAGAATAAAATTTAAATCCAAACATTAGTTTAAATCCTTCTTACCTTGAGTCTGCAGTACCATAGGTAACATTTTCAGCATCACTGATGATTAGTTTTATTGCTATTTTTTATTTATTATCATATATTTGAAGCTACATTTCAGGAAAAAAATACTAGAACTTCTTTATTCCATGGGGAAATAGTCCATTTTAATGTGCCTTTGGATTTTTTATATAGGAGAATGTATTTAACATCTTGGGAAGCATTAAATATAATATTTGTTCAGTTAAAGACATGCTGGATGTTCATGTTCATCATGGAACTGTGGCAGCACAGTCAGTCAGTTTTCTTGTTACTTAATATTTTTTATCCCACTGGATAGAAAAAGGGTTCAAGAGAGATCAGTTCAAAGCTAGAAAAGAATGGTATGATTTGTAAGTTACCATTTATATCTAACCCAGGGCAAGATGTTTCTTCTCTGAATAATAAATATACAGCCCTTACTCTCTTGGTCAAATGATGAGGTCCAGTACTGTTGCTATCTAATTATAAGTTTAATTTCTGTAGTTTTTATACATTCTGGAAATTAACATCTGAGTTCCTGCTGCTCTGGCTGAAAAATCTTCTGAAAGTTGCATGTTTTAAAATTGAATTTCAAATGTTGACTTTTCAAATGAGAAAATGTCTAATTCAATCTCAAAGCAGCCACTATTTAATTTTAACATTCCGTGTATGTTCGTTCTTCAGCATGCTGGATTATGACACGGAAAACCTAAATTCTGATGAAATTTATAGCTCTCTTCGTGGAGTCACAGAAGCAATTGAAAAGTTTAGTTTTCGTAGCCAAGAAGATCTAAATGAGCCAATCAAACGTGATGGAAAGAAGGACAGTGATATTGTAAGTAGACATTGGAAAAATGTGTAATGTTTGTGTGATATGTAATAATTGAACATTTACATGAATAGTTTCATATTTTGAGCATTTCCTATATTGTTTAGTTTCAAGCAAACAACACGTGGGTGATTGAGTTTGTCAGCTGGGCATTTTTATATATAATAGTTTGACCAGATCTGCTGGATTGTGTAGAAGAACAAGAGGCAGAGCCTGGGGGCAGAATCAAAAGAGGAATCAGACGGGAATTGTTAAGTTCCCACAAGCGAACCAAATTGAATTCTTGAATTCTGTTAAGTCTTATCTAGCACCAATTTAGTGCTGCCTGTACTTGATTAGATTCTTGTGTATAGGCTTGAGCAATTAATTTGATTGGAAGTAACTTGTGATTCTTTGTGCCTGACAGAATACTATAGTAATAACATATTTTAGGAGTATCAGTTTGAGGTATGCTGATGTACACTTATATACAGTATACAGTATATATACAATATTGTTTCATTTTTAAAAAATATAACTATTTCCTTTTCTTTATATTTGCCATTCCTGCAGTGGAGAACATGATGGGAAAATCATAATTTTTTCCTATAAAACTAAAATATATACATTTTTTGTACTGAGTTGTAAAATAATATCATTCTTCTTATCACTAGAATCAAGTGCTTGATATATAGTAATTCTGTGCTCAAAAAAAGGAAGGGAATGGAGTATGCATGCTTGTATAGGTAGCTGTCTTGAGCCTATTCCGAGTACTTGCTCACACATAAATGTTCTGCTACCCAAATGAAGCAGTTGGATTTATGCACAGAAACACCTAAGTGAATGAAATCCAGGGTGCTAATTGAAGCCATGCCAATTATCAAATGTTGGATTCCAAACTTTACACCTCTCCTCAACATTGGCAATAAATCCAGTTCACAGTCAATGGAATGGAATGGAATTGGAGGTCTTCTAGTCCAAATCTGTGCTCAGGCAGGAAACTCTATACCATTTCAGACAAATGATTGTCTAATCTCTTTTTAAATACTTCCAGTGCTGGAGCATTCACAACTTCTGGAGGCAAGTTGTTTCACTGATTAATTGTTCTAACAGTCAGGAAATTTCTTCTCAGTTCTAGGTTGCTTCTCTCCTTGATTGGTTTCCATCCGTTGCTTCTTATCCTGCCTTCAGGTGCTTTGGAGAATAGCTTGACTCCCTCTTCTTTGTGGCAACCCCTGAGATATTAGAACACAGCTATTATGTCACCCCTAATCCTTCTTTTCATTAAACTAGACATACCCATTTCCAGCAACCATTCTTTATATGTTTTAGCCTCCAATCTCCTGATCATCTTTGTTGCTCTTTTCTGCACTCTTTCTAGAGTCTCAACATCTTTTTTACATTGTGGTAACCAAAGCTGGATGCAGTATTCCAAGTGTGGCCTTACCAAGGCATTATAAAGTGGTATTAACACTTCACATGATCTTGATTCTATCCCTCTATTAATGCAGCCTAGAACTGTGTTGGCTTTTTTGGCAGCTGCAGCACACTGTTGGCTCATATTTAAGTGATTGTCCACTAAGACTCCAAGGTCCTTCTCACAGTTATTACTATTAAGCAAGGTACCACCTATACTGTACCTGTGCATTTGGTTTTTGTTGCCTAAATGTAGAACCTTAATTTTTTCACCATTGAATTTCATTTTGTTAGATAGCGCCCAATATTTGATCTTCCACTTGGTGCAGAGTTTGTCTCCCAGGTGATGTCAGGGTAGTTAAAGTCCCCCATTACTATTATGATGTGCTTTCTACATACCTTAGTTATCTGTCTAGCAAAAAGTTCATCTATTTCCTCTGGTTGGTTGGATGGCCTATGGTATACACCTTTGGCACTGTTATTTTTCCCCTTTTAATATTGACCCAAACACATTCAGGACAATTTTCATCATTGTTGTGCTCTATTTCTGTAGAGATATAGTTATTTCTTACATATAGTGCAACTCCACCTCTTCTTTTATTTGGTCTATTTTTTTTAAATAATTTAAATCTCTCTAGCTGTGTGTTCTATTTTTGGGTTTCATCCCACCAAGTTTCTGTAATGGCAACAATATCATATCTGCCCTCATTTACTTGACTTTCTAATTCACCCTATTTATTGCTCATACTCTGTGCATTGGTGTATAGACATTTGAGTCTTTTCTGACTGATCCTGTGTTTACTTTCTACATAACCTGTGTGGTGCCTGAATTCCCTTATTTTCTTACCACCTATCTGATTAGTGCACTTTGTGTGGCACTCGCTATTAAAACCTTGATTTTGCTTGACAGCAAGGTTGATATTCTTGTCCACACACATATCTATGTTACATGCACTGATAACCCTTTAATTTTTAGATTGCCAAGGACAAGAATGTTCTGTGTCAATTAACTCGCTGTCCCCATTGTTTAGTTTAAATGTTTCTCCAGAAAGTCTGTAAATTTAATGCCAAGTCACTCAGTCCCTTTCTGCGATGGATGCAAACCATCTCTTTTGTAAGTTTTTTATTGGACCAGTTGCAGACATCGCATACAATATAACCAAAGCCTTCCCCTTTGCACCACTCCTTTAGCCACATATTTTTGTTCCTTATATACTGGTAAAACCTCTGAAAAAATAAGCCTACAACCTATACTTACTAAGTTTCTGCCCCAAGCTCTGGAAATCATTCTGGGACAGATCATTTGTGCCAAATTGTACAATAGCATCAATATCACAGTCCTTACTGGCATTCTTTACTATCTTAGAAATATGCCTCTTGTTAGTTTAGGAGAGAGCTAAAGGATGTTATAGAATTGTTAACTTAAGGGTAATATAATTTAAGACAGAGTATAATTATTGTATCGTAAACCCTGTGTGTAGCTCTGGGAAGTCGGAGGGAAGGGAGGGGGGTGGGGAAGGGTGGGGGTTGGAGGGAGGTGGGGAGTTATATTGTAAAACTTTTAAAAATTTTCAATAAAAAAAAGAAAAGAAAAGAAAAAGAAATATGCCTCTTGTCTCTGCTGGCAGTAGCACCTGGCAGATACCTGACCTCTTTTAAAGCCTCCACATCCTTTCCTAAATTTACAACCCTTACAATTGAATCACCAACCAGAAGGTGGTTTCTCTTTTTGGATGCCTTGCTCTTCTTGCATGACTGATGTATAGTAACTGATTCTTGTTCAAAATTATTCAGCAGCTGCAGAAAGAATAACAACTTATTGGAGTGGCTACAGATGATGAAGAAAACCTACATGTAGAAACTGCCAGTTTGAAATTAGGGTTTAGTGCAGGGGTAGTCAACCTTGGCTCTTTTATGACTCGTGGACTTCAACTCCCAGAATTCCTGAGCCAGCTAAGCTGGCTCAGGAATTCTGGGAATTGAAGTCCACGAGTCATAAAAGAGCCAAGGTTGACTACCCCTGGTTTAGTGCAAACAAAGTTCTAATTTATTTAGCCCTACTAATCAGATTCGGAATGGAAAAGGATTGCCGTTTGCAGTGCAACCTATTATCAGAGTAATAATAGAGTTGCTCTTAATGGAAATTGGTCCCAATTAAGTCATCTTTCTTCGACCAATTGCTACAGGTTTCCAGAGATGATGGTATTGCCTCACCAGCCACTGATATGCGTGGAAGCAGTGATGTGGTGGAAGGAGGAAGGATGGCTCTAGATAACAAGACGTCTCTGCTCAACACCCAGCCCCCACGTGCCTTTTCTGGACCCCGAGCTCGAGAGTACAACCCTTACCCCTACTCTGATACCATTAGCACCTATGATAAAACTGCTCTTAAGGAAGCCGTATTTGATGATGATATGGATCAGATTCGCGATGGTTGGTTTTCATTTATTTTCTTAAATTCAGTATTGAACTTATTGTTGCCTTAACATTTACACATTGGTGTTAAACTGTTATAGAATATCGTACTGACACTAGCTTCTTGAATTCAGTTTTTTACATCATTTCTTAATCAGCCTTGCTGGAATAAGTAACAGTATCTTGCTCCTGGGCAAATGATTCAGCTAGGTGGTACAGCAACCACAGGCTCATCTTTCAATTCTAATAATGAGACTTGGGCCCTGACATTCTGTAAGTGGTCTTCTACATTCATATCAGTAAAGAAGACAGGCTCCAAAAGTCATTTTTTTTGTGAACTGAAAGCTATATATGGTTAAAGGAAAAGCCATGGGAACAGAACCTTCATATGTTTTCATCTGGCTCCCCCTGCCTGCTCAGAATTGCTTTATGAGCATATAGTGACAAGTGGCAAAACTGGGAATCAATTGTTAGAGACTGAATAGATTTAGATTATAGATAAAATCTTTGTACTTAAAAGAACTCGGAGACAGATTATGTTTATAGACTCGTTAAAAATATTGTGTATAAGTCCTACCATCACCTGTTAAACTTCTTGCTTATTTTTCTTTCCAGTGAAATTACTTTTTCACTTTTTTCTTCTCAGTGCCCATTGATCATTCTGACTTGGTGGCTGATCTTTTAAAAGAATTATCCAATCATAATGAGCGTGTAGAAGAACGGAAAGGAGCCCTTCTTGAATTATTGAAGATTACAAGAGAAGATAATCTGGGAGTTTGGGAGGAACATTTTAAGACAATTTTGCTTTTATTACTTGAAACACTTGGAGATAAAGATGTAAGATAATGCTATAGGGTTTGCTATGCCTCATAGATACTTACCACCTGCACTGTCATTACAGCATATGTGGCTAACATTTAGATGGTGTTCTCTGTTTTCCTTAGTTTAATCTGGCTTCCACAGTCTCAGAAATGCCAACCATTTGGCATTTATTTAACCCCACCTCCAGTTTCTCCAAGGGAGCATCACCCTGATATTGTGACACTTGAAATTTGTATTTCTCAAATGCATGGTACATGTTGGAACATTATTGCTGCGCTACTCACTTCCTTTACCAGACATCTCTCCAGTTGAGGAGGGGCCCCCAGCACAGAGTACTTTACTCAAGATTCACACCTGTTATTTTTTGCCATTTGTTTCTATCAGTACTTCTTGTCATCGGATATTCAAAGTTTAAATTGGGACAAATCAAGTGTTAGCTTGGGAGTTGCAGAGATGAATACCAAACCATGGGGACATACTTAACATAGTTCAGTCTGAGGAAGCTAAACCATATGCTGGGTTGAACTAGTCAATGGTTGAAATGGCTCTCATCCAAAAACATATCTCAACTATTACATAACCTGAAATGTTATCTAATATTCTAATAATGATCTTCTTGGATAAAGGTGTCGGTGACTAGAGAGGAATAGGACTGAATGAAAAAACTAATAGCGATCTCCAAAATAATTGGATAGATATATTTGTGCAAAACTTGGAAGGCTGCTTTAGCTTCCTTTGTTACTAATAAGATAGTATTTTTCTTCATTACCAAATAAGTTCCAAGGAAATGAAACTTGAGTTTTTAGATTTTTTATGTATTTCAAAAAGACACTGAACCAGAAATGGTTATGTAATAAATCTGTTTGGTATTCTCTTTGATACACAGTTTAGTGGGTGGCTTATTTTATACATTGATATAATATAAAAGATCCCAATATTTATTAGCAGTTACTTAGTTCTCGTGCAAAAATACTATTGATTTTTGCTAATGAACTTGGGCCCATGATACAAGGCTACTGTGGTGTTCACTTCTGAGCCTTGTTGATTTTTCTTGATTTAAACATTTGATTTTATAAAATATGTATCCATTCTAGTCAAGCAATGCATTCCTTGCATTGATGATTTTGAAGAGTGAAATGACTTCAAGGCACCCAGAGTCGCTTGTTAGTGAAATGAGAGGCATATAAATTTAATAAATAAAGATGTGCTATTTCTTTTATTTAGCATTCAATACGAGCCTTGGCACTGAGAGTTTTGCGAGAAATTCTGAGGAACCAACCAGCAAGATTTAAGAACTATGCTGAACTAACTATCATGAAGACCCTAGAAGCGCATAAAGATTCTCATAAAGAGGTAATTCTGAGTGTCATACTATAGTTTAAGAATCAATGTGTCTATAGGTCATGCCTTACTATTAATTCCAATAAGTTTAAGTTTAAATGGAATGAAGAGAAAAATAAATCACACTTAATGGAATTCCTAACCTATAGTTCTGACTATTTCCATACATTATTGACTGTGGCTGTAAATTTACTTTACTTGTGGGTCTGCATTTAAAGAATTTACCTAGCTCAGGAGCCACTTTTTAGCCATATATGGCCCTAAGACACTCTATCTGCAGCCTCTAGGACCTACAAAACCATCTTAATGGGTACATGTTTCAGGGTTTAAAAAACAGAATATTGGTTTAGTTTATCCAAATGAAAAAAAATGTCCATAGGTCCAAAAATTTCAGACCCACCTACTTTGCAGGTATTCCTCAAGTAGTATTGTTGTTTCCCCAACCCCCAAGTTCTTGCCAGAACTTCAGTGACAAATAAGATGAAATGAAGAATATGAAAACATTCAACCTATTTCAACACATCATATTTTATGTTTAATCTACACATCATATTTTTTGTTTAATCTTACTGTGATATTTTTTTAAAACTAGCTTTAGTCCTGTATATATTTTTGCATTTATTTAGACCATGACTCTCCAGGTTTATTACAGGACTGTAATCTTTCTAATTGAAGGCAGTTGAGTTAAGGGTACGCAATTCTGTATAGAATAGTGAAAACTTAAATACATAAACAAAAAAAGAGCTTTTGACCCTAGAATAGGAATAAAGAATAAGCTGCATTATACATCTATTTAGCTGTTTACAGGAGTGTGGTTTTAAACACATGATGACTTACTCAGTTAAACAAGTAACGTGGGAACAAAAGCCATAAGGATTGTGGTGAAAGGCCAGGAAAGATTTAATCCTTTTAATAAATCAGCATGTCTTTATTATGTTTTCTTGGAATCAGAGTCTTCATACAACAGCTTTCTGTGTATGTGTAGCCACAATTAGCAACAGTTGTAACAGATTTTGCGATAAAGCACTTGGACAAAACATTTTGTTCTTAAGGAGTGCCTTTGTTGGCAAGCTTCTCCCTACTGTGCATTCTTGTTGTCTCACCTTGACTTTGTGCCTTTGTCCATTTCTTTGTGAATTACCTGTGCAAATGATTGAGAAAGCTTGTCCTCTCCAGCATCACTTTAATATGGACTCACACAACCTGAAACTACACAAAGAAGGATCAGAATGAACAGGGCATGGGGAACTTAAATTCTAGGATAGAATCTTTAGCTTTTTGAAAAGTCATCTGCAACGAGGATGCAATAGCATTCTTCAGGTACCTAAAAGCTCAGAAGAGAATCCTGACTTGTTTAAATTACAGGAAGATACATTCAAGTGTAACTTAGGACACAAAACACTACAGTAAGACCACCTAAACAGTAGAATTTCCCTTTGCTGGACATCTTTAAGCAAAGTCTGGATAGAGACGTGCTGATCGCACAGTTGGGACTTGATGAGCTAACTTTCCAATGTTTTGATTTTATATAATTTTACAAAGCATAATTATCAAAATACCTTAACGTTATCTATATTCTATATTTTTGTGCTTCATTTTATACCTCAAGCAGCTTTCATTCTCATAAGTGTATCTTCTTTATAATACCAGTTAGTACCAGTTATTATGAGTGAAATGAATGAAATAAATGCACATCATATGTGTGGAAATATATATATATAGGGGCTATATGTATATGTATTTATGTTATGGATGATTTAGAATGCCAATGAAAGAAAATATATGGCTACTAACATATTTAATCTATTGAACAAAAATATGGAAGACATTGATTCACATCTAAATAACATTAGAATAGGCAGCTACATTGCTGTGCAAAAATCTATCCTGTGCTGCACAGTTCCTTCTGCAGTTCTTACTTATGTATATAGAATATGCTAACCAGAATAAAGTCTGGGTAGAAAATTCACCTTTTATTTATGATGGATATCTGAATACATTCAGAGCAAACAAATCATTTTGACAAATATATTAACTTTATTTGCTCTCCATTTATTACAGTGAAGATCTTCACAGTTACCATCATACCCTAAAATGCAGAATATACAAGTTTAAGATAAGTCATTGGAATCAGAGTATGGTCACGCCTACTTTTTCCTTAATATTTCCTTCAGCAGTATGTTAATCTGCAATAATTAGTTCTTCTGATCTGTTTGGTAAATACAGAACTAAGTTTCCTATGCTCACCACTGTTGATGGCAATGGCAGAATTTTTTTATAGTGTTCTGATAGAAAAATGTATTCAGAAATGTTCAGTCACTGAGACAACCAATATAATATAATAAGCTTGCTGTTGCCTATACTCATGGTTCTTAAGGATGGGAAGGCACTATTTTTTGTAATGCTATAACTTTAACAATTGTCTGCTTGTCTTTCTCAATCCACTATAGGTTGTGAGAGCTGCCGAGGAAGCAGCTTCCACACTGGCTAGTTCCATCCACCCAGAACAGTGCATCAAAGTCCTTTGTCCCATCGTTCAAACAGCTGACTATCCAATTAATCTGGCTGCTATTAAAATGCAAACTAAAGTCATTGAGAGAATCTCGAAGGAGTCATTACATCAGCTCCTACAAGACATCATCCCTGGATTGTTGCAGGTATGCTTCTGTGGATGGAATTGTTCAGTTGCTCCAAGCAGCAAATATCATTTTTATTTATTTTATGTTGGTGTCTCACAAATTATAAGACTTACTAAATTGAATGAAATAATAGTAAGAAATTAGAATGTAATGCATTGTCAGTGTATATGACAGTGATGACGAACCTTTTAGAGACCCAGTGCCCAAACTGCAACCCAAAACCCACTTATTTATCACCAGGTACTGGGTGGGCGTGGCCACGGTGGTCATTGCAGACTGGAGAGGCGGGGCCAGGGTGGCGGGGGCCAATCCCTCACCATCTCGGGGGCATGGCATGCGTGCCCACAGAAAGGGCTCTGAGTGCCGCCTCTGGCACACGTGCCATAGGTTCACCACCACTGGTATATGAGGAACCTTTGGGCTAAGAACCTGTTTCAACCTTAAATCCATCCAAAGCCACCACCACTCTTTGCCAACCATGTTGCATCTTGTTGGGTGGAAAAGCAAGTTGGGGGCAGAGATGGTAAAAACAGGTATCAGGGGAGTCAGCTTTCTGTGGCTCTGCAGGGCAGTTCTCTTGATTTGAAAAACCATGCTCTTTTGTATGGAACATGTCTTTGCACAGAAAAAATGGACGGCTTCAAGGGCCAGTCCCAACCCTAACCCAAGCAGCTTCTTGGATGAGAAGCAAAATATCTTCAAAGAAAAACAACCAGGGACATCCATGATCTAAATGATTGAGAATCTCCATAGACTTCAAGGGCCAGGGGAGGATTCCTATCCAATCCTCCTACGCTCATCCTTGTTCTAACTTTAAAAACAGTTTATTGAATCAATCTCTGCTTCTTTCCCATTGCTGCTTTAAAAGCCTTTAGATGTGGCAACCAGTAAGACCTCCAACTCTCACAATTTTTTTCAGGCTAATTTGCTATTTTCAGACAGACAGCAGTCAGAGAACGGTTGAGTTTCCTTTATCACCTTCACTAAATATTTCATTCAGGCAAGTTTTTGTTTATTTAGAGAAATCCATTCTGGAAACTCTCAAAAGTACAATCAGAACAGTCACTCTGAACCTCCCTAGTTGTTTGATGAAGAAAGGTCAGTTTCTGCTAAATGGTTACAAACAGATTAAGTAAGCTCTAATCCTGTGACAGCATTCAAGTAAATTTCTTGGAGTCTGTTTCTCTCTCTTCCTCCCCCCCCCCCATCCCCCTTCCTCTGAGGCACAAGCCTCTTTACGGTCAATCTTAGCATCTGGTAAGTTTCTCTCTGCTTTTAACTGAGGGGTTATGAATCACCTCTCCAGTAAAAGGCTTGAAGATGTGGATGGTAAAGTTAATATAAACTCTGAGAATACAGACATTGTCGATGAGGTTCCAAAGAAGTCCTTTATTTGCACTCATTGTCTTTCTTGCCTCTCACAAGCTAATTGAAGGTCGAAATGGCCAAAGGGAATTCTAGTCTCCCAAAAGGCTTTTCAAAGATCAGAATAAAGTTGGGGGTCAAATGTCATCTTTGTTTGTTGGTTTCGTTTATAAAATGTCTGTTCAGTGGTTTTTTGTTTTTGTTTTTTGAACAGTCTTAAAGCACTAAAAGTACTGGTTATCACTTTTACATAGCATGGGTCAAATTACTTGTGAAACTGCAGATAAATTATTGACATATAACCATTTGTTTAGTGACTGCTCAAAGTTACAGTGACTGTTTTTCACACTTATAATTGCTGCTTATAATTGCCCTTAGTTGTGTAATCAAAATTTAGATACTTGTCATTTGTTGTGTATTCATGACAGTTGCAGTGTCCCTTGGTCATGTGATCACCTTTTGCGACCTTCTGACAAGTAGTCAATGAGGAAGCTAGAGTCACTTAATAACCTTGTTACTAACTTAACAACTACAGTGATTCACTTAAGAAGTGTGGCAAGAAAGGTCATAAAATGAAGCAAAACTCACTTAACTGTCTTAGCAACAGAAACTTTGGGTTCAATTGTGGTCATAAGTCAAGCCCTACCTGTAATGTCTATATCAGGTATCCTAGTAAAGAACAGCTTAGCACCGTGTGTGCTTGTAAAGAGTATGGAATGACATGAATGTGATATTTCTCAGTTACTTCAACAGATGGGTGGGTGTTCGCCAGGAATGTTTTTTCTCTGTGTGCGTGTGCATGTGTATTGTGCATTTTCTCTGCATGTATGTGGGTACTATATGTTTTGGGGGGTATTAAGTGTTTTTCCTGTCTTTTGTGAATTGTGGGCTGTGGTACAACTGCCTGTTTATTGGATGTTATTTTTTCTGGATGATTATGTTTTATTTCTCTATTTTTTTGGAACATTAGTTTCTCCTGGCATGCTTAGGCCTTCAGTGGATTGACAAAGAGATTGGATGGGCAGACTGCTTTGAGCTCCTTGGAGAAAGGCAGGATAGGAATTGAATACATACAGTACATATATAAAAAGAAAACAAATAAGTACCACATCTTTTGGGTCAGATGTAACGAATAATAATGAGACTGAATTAATATGCTACCGTGTTTCCCTGAAAGTAAGACCTACCCCGAAAATAAGCCCTAGCTAATTATAACAATGAGACTAAATTAATATTAGTTTTAACTGGAGTTTGTTGAACACTGTGATCTGATTCTCGCATAATGCAAAGTTGCTATGCGTGATTTAGAAACTACAATGATTGGTTCACACATTAATAGCTGCATATATGTTTGTTTAAACTTAACTGTTCTTGCCCAATCCTTAGGTTTCATAAGCAAGTATTGATGCCTTTTTAGAATTTACAGTTCTTATTCCAAAGGGTATCTAAGGGGAGATTGTACAGCACAAGCTATTAAATGTATGAAGAGCAGAAAAATGATCATTGGTAAAAAAAATTCCTAGTTCCTTTATTCCATTGTAGACTCCAAAGGCCATTTTTCATGTTTTAAAAATGAAGTATCAGTTGGTTTTTATGCAGGTTAGCTTGTATTATATGGTTTAGCTCTGAACTACCACTTGTTCAGTCGCTCTTGTTAGTCCTTCCTTGCTCTCTGTGTCAGATCCTCTAACTCGGGCATGTCAAACTTGCGATGTTGCGTGACGTCACGCAACGTATCGTGACTTTTTCCCCATTGCCAGCAATGGTGTGGGTGCACTTTCGGTGTGACATATCCGGCCTGCAGGCTGGCAGTTTGACATGCCTGCTCTAACTAAATGGTTTAAGTTGCATGTTTGAAAATCAGTTCATTTTTATGTCTTTTAGTCATTCAGCATGTAAGAAGCATGAAATAGTCCATTTAGTCTGGCCATGTGTTTAGTAACTTGTAGATATATTACATCAATGTTTCTCAACCTTGGCAACTTTAAGATGGACGGACTTCAACTCCCAGAATTCCTCAGCCATCCATGCTGGCAGGAGAATTCTGGGAGTTGAAGTCCGTGCATCTTAAAGTAACAGAGGTTGAGAAACACTGTATTACATGGTGGTACAGTGAGAGAAAAAATTATTTGATCCCCTGCTGATTTTGTACATTTGCCCATTGACAAAGAAATGATCAATCTATAATTTTAATGGTAGGTTTATTTTAACAGTGAGAGACAGAATAACAACCACAAAAATTCAGAAAAATACATTTCAAAAAATTAAAATCAATTTGCATTTTAATGAGTGAAATAAGTATTTGACCCATTCGCAAAACATGACTTAGTACTTGGTGGCAAAACCCTTGTTGGCAATCACAGAGGTCAGAGGTTTTTTGTAGTTGGCCACCAGGTTTGCACACATCTCAGGAGGGATTTTGTCCCACTCCTCTTTGCAGATCCCTCTCCAAGTCATTAAGGTTTCGAGACTGACGTTTGACAGTTTGAACCTTCAGCTCCCTCCACAGATTTTCTATGAGATTAAGGTCTGGAGATCGGCTAGGCCACTCTAAGACCTTAGTGTGCTTCTTCTTGAGCCACTCCTTTGTTGCCTTGGCTGTGTGTTTTGGGTCATTGCCGTGCTGGAATACCCATCACGACTCATTTTCAATGCTCTGGCTGAGGGAAGCAGGTTCTCACCCACGATTTGACGGTCCATGGCCCCATCCATTGTCCCTTTGATGCGGTGAAATTGTCCTGTCCCCTTAGCAGAAAAACACCCCAAAAGCATAATGTTTCCACCTCCATGTTTGACGGTAGGGATGGTGTTCTTGGGGTCATAGGCAGCATTCCTCTTCCTCCTCCTCCAAACATGGTGAGTTGAATTTATGCCAAAGAGCTCAATTTTGGTCTCATCTGACCACAACACTTTCACCCAGTTCTCCTCTGAATCATTCAGATGTTCATTGGTAAACTTCAGACAGGCCTGTACATGTGCTTTCTTGAGCACGGGGACTTTGAGGGCGCTGCAGGATTTCAGTCCTTCATGGCGTAGTATTACCAATTGTTTTCTTGGTGACTATGGTCCCAGCTGCCTTGAGCTCATTGACAAAATCCTCCCGTGTATTTCTGGGCTGACTCCTCACCATTCTCATGATCATTGAAACTCGACGAGGTGAGATCTTGCATGGAGCCCCAGACCGAGGGAGATTGACAGTTATTTTGTGTTTCTTCCTTTGCCAATAATTGCACCAATTGTTGTCACCTTCTCACCAAGCTGCTTGGCGATAGTCTTGTGTAGGTCTACAATCTTGTCTCTGGTATCCTTGAACAGCTCTTTGATCTTGGCCATGGTGGAGAGTTTGGAATCTGATTGATTGATTGCTTCTGTGGACAGGTGTCTTTTATACAGGTAACAGGCTGTAAGAGAGTGCTCTCCCTTTAAGAGAGTGCTCCTAACCTTGTTACCTGTATAAAAGACACCTGGGAGCCAAAAATCTTGCTGATTGATAGGGGATCAAATACTTATTTCACTGATTAAAATACAAATCACTTTATGACTTTTTTGAAATGCGTTTTTCTGGATCGTTTTGTTGTTATTCTGTCTCTCACTGTTAAAATAAACCTACCATTAAAATTATAGACTGTTCATTTCTTTGTCAGTGGGCAAACGTACAAAATCAGGGGATCAAATATTTTTCCCCCTCACTGTACATAGTAATTTTATCCATTTAGAAGGGTGGCTACAAAATACAAGTTACCTGACTGATCTGGTTTTGTTGAGGAACATGTATTTGCCTTACAAAGAAATGAAATGCTTCCTCTATGCTCTATGAGAGAATATCCTGAATGCTGAACTGTTCGTCACTAATGCTAAGTGACAATGTATACTGCCTGATTATTTGGGGTGATAATATTTAATTCTAAGGAGACGGAAAGGTGAATCTTGTTGAAATGCAGATTTGCAGAACAGCAAAATAAAGCAGAAGATAAAGCATTCCATCTGGGTAAATCAGTTTGCGGGGTGGGGGCGGGAGCAGCACCTGAACTAAAAAAAAAATGTTGCTTTTTATTCAGTCCCTTACCAGAGGCTAAAGTCAAATCAAAGCCACAAGGATGATGAATGGTCACACTTTGGCTATGTTGACCAGCATGAATTCCCTCCCCCCCCCCTTTTTCAGTTGGTTTGTCATAGTTAATGGAATTAATAGAAACCATAAAAACCATGTAAGAAACATAGAGTTGTGTAAGTTAGGGCAGCAAGTCATCTTGTCAAACTGGAAGAGGATATTATGCATTCAGATATCTAGAAATGTAAAACATAGCTATTTAACCTCCTGCTTCATTTGCAGAAAGGAAACTTAATCTGATCTTGCCTTATGAATACTGTTCCCCAGCAAGGGCTGTAGTAGCAGATAAGAGTGGGGAAAAAAACTAGATGTATGGGCTGAAAATCCTTGTAACCTTCTCCCAACAGAGGTCACTCTGAGCCCAAGGCATAAGCAAAACATGAGTTCAGCATGTCTCTTTCTGTTTTATTACTATCTTTTCAAAGAGCCATTTAATAGAATATTTTTACAATTATATTATTTAATTACCATGTACAGGCCAGATGCCCTTTACAGGTAGTCCTCAAGCTCCGAATGTAATGGAGCCTGCCCATTCCATTCGTAACTTGAGGATTTGTAGGAGTGAATCTCATACCTTGAACGTGATTCACTCCCACGCATTCGCTAATTTAATGCATGGGCAAATGCACAGCTCGTTAAGTGAACATGAGGTATCTCAAGGTGGAAAAGGCCACGGAAGGGCCTAGTGATGGAACAGGCCATCTTCAGACCACTCAAGCCCTCCCCCCAAGATATATCATGCTCCCTCCCCTGGGGGTCCCCACAATTGCTCCCTCGGCCAATCCTGCCGTGCTGGGTGAAGATCTGTCTCCTCTCCAGCCTCTCTGTTTCTTTCTCTGCTTCCGGCAAGAACGGACCTCTGGAAGCACGCGGCCGCCGCCCACAGCCTCCATTCTGGGCCTCGGCCTGGTGGAGGTCTCCACGGCCCAGAAGCGTCCCCTGGCCTCCTTTCTAGGAGGCAGCGGCCTGGAAAAGGCCTCTGACGCCAGGATCGGGCTTCCAGAAGTCTGTAGGAGCATCCCCCAGCTTTCGTTCCATTTTCTTTTGCAGAGAACAGAGGTCTAAACTACCGTGAGATCACGCAAAATCAGTAGCATGAGATCTCATGCCACTGATCTCGCGTGATCATGCATTATTTTAGACCTCCATTCTCTGCGAATGCACCGAAGGCCTGGAGCAGCCAAGAAAGCAAAGGATTTGTCGATGAGTATCCACAGGCCTAGTGCCTAGGGAGACCCGGGGGGGGGGGGGGGGGGAATAGCCAGGGTGAATGTTGCAGTGCTACTGTGGTCATTCGTAAAGGTGAACAACTTTGCCTTGGTGTGGGAATATTCGTAATTTTGGAACTGCTTTGTAAAAATTAGGGGGCGCTTATTGTTCAAACATTCAAATGTTTGCTAAGGGAATGCTCGTAACTCAAGGATTGCCTGTATTGAAGCTCTGCTTCAACTGCAGAATATAGCCTTCTCATAACTTAAATCAGGTGTGGACAACTTACTTTCTGATATATTACCACATAAGTCTGTCATGAACCAAACTACATGCAATTGGTAAAAAAAAAAAGAGGTTACCGTAATCTATTTATTTGAAACCTACTTTTCTCCCTCCTTTTTTATCTTCACACAGACAGTCAAGGAAAGGTAGATCACTTTATCAGAGATCTGAACTGATTCATTGTAAAAGACGTATAAAATTAGATTAGTGGGCTTCATAAAACCAAGGAATGGGACAATATACTTAAGTGTGTTTATGTGCTTATTTTATTTGAGAGAGCAGTCTTTCCAAATAGCAAGGAATAGACCTACATGTTGTGATTTCTTTTCCTCCCATACCACAGTACATTTTCCTACATTTTCTTATAAAATTAAAGCAAGCTAACAATCTGTATGATAAATTTGAAACATTTGCTTACAATTAAAATTCCAGATTATTTTTACCCCAAATACTGCTAAATTAGATCTGAGTTTTGGACTGAACCAATGAATTATTTTGAATCATTAATTTTTTCAGATGTAAATCTAATGACAAACATGTGTAGCTTCATTATATTTTGATCATTCCTAATTGTGATCTGAGCTGGTAAATACAAACAGAATAATATTCAAACAGATCCCCTGAGAAAACTAGGGTAGGGAGGAAAATGAAAATCTGAAAGCTAAAAGACAAGTAATCAAATTTAATCAACGGGACCTCAATATGTTTATTAACCACAGATTTTCAGTTTGTTTTGGACAAACAGAATAAAAAGCCCATAGAAAAAGTATGGGAACTGTTTTCTGAACAGGGCTGAAATGTTATGAACTTAAGTATCATACTTCAATATTTGGTCCTGGTACTACATTAATCTCCATTTTTCTGCCCATCGGCAGGCCATTCTGCTATTAATATTGTACTTTAAAGGACATATTATCACAGTAAAATTATTTAGAATCACAGTTAGCATTTGAGTTTTGAAAACTGCAAGTATAGGAATTCTTTACAACATAAGGTTGATTTGGTCTTCCTGGAATTAATTAGCTAAAATGCTGCATTACAAAGCTGAATGAGTTTCTGTTTATCTGCTAGAAACTAACAGGCTACAACGAAGTTTGGCCAAAGTTTGATTATGGAGAAAAAAACAGCTTAATCCAGAAACTTTCGGGGCTTGGTTTTGTACATGGACTTTTCTATCCATTCTGTGAATTTATGTAAGTTAATTATTTAGTTAACTGGGCTCACATGTCATTCCAGTCAGTACCAACCCTGAGTGGCTTCTGTACTTAAAATATGTAAACAGGATTAAAATAGAAGGCATCCCC
>NW_015386910.1:652926-668550 GCF_001527695.2 Protobothrops mucrosquamatus | reverse complement strand
TTTACTCACAGTTCTCTGTAATTCACAGAAGTGGAGGCAACGACTGGCTTTGTTCCCAAAAACAAAGGGAACAAAGGCACTTGGGAGACGGAGATTTCCCGGACTCCGGAGGAGTACCCAATTTCGCTCTCCCGAGATAAAGGGAGAGCCTTTGGGACTCTACTCCTATCCAGGAGTACTCACCTCGACCCCTTCTCCCAGGGCACAAGGTTCCAAGCCGCTGAACAGCTGCTGACCGCTGTTCATGCTGGCTCTGACGCCTTCCCAAGCGGACGGCTCCGAAAAGAGCCGCCATCGGCGTGCCGTCCCACCGGAAGTCTTGTCACTTTTACTTTTAACCTGAGGTAGAGTCTGTTTGCAATGAGGCAATAAGTACTCTGTACTTCTTTTTTTAAAGGCACAGACAGATATGGACCAGTGGTACAGGAGTTTTGAGAGGGGTTATATTTAATATATCTCCTTTGGGGAACAATGTGATGTATCCATCTCATTCATCCTTTGAGTTTCTAAAACTGAAAGAAAAGTGTTTTTTTTTAATTCTCATGGGAGTTGATATCTTGCATCTAGGGTTATGACAACACCGAAAGCAGTGTTCGCAAAGCCAGTGTATTTTGCCTCGTGGCCATCTATTCAGTGATTGGTGAAGAATTGAAGCCTCATCTTGCACAACTGACTGGGAGCAAGGTATGTGCACCACTGCTTCAAAGTGTATTCATAGAACGAAAGGGGCAAGTCTTGAAATTGATAACTGAGGTTCTCTTCCAAAAGGACATAAAAGAAATGGATAATCTCAGTCACTGATTTTAGTGGGTTGTTAGTTTTATGAATGGCAAAGTATCTCCTTTACAGATATATCTTTGAATCGGCTAAACAAGTGACTTCAGTTTGTCACACTTTTGGCAGATTTACACATAGAGCACTGTGACATACCCCAAATAGCAAGGAATAATTTGGGAACCAAACTGGGGAAAAAAGTTTATTGAACTCATAAGCATATTTGGCATTTCTTAAAACCTGAAACCATTGACTTATTTAACGTAGGGTATTCTAGTTCCAAATTTCTTATATATTATCCAAATTTATTTTGATATTTTTTTAAAAAATGTGTTGGTCATATTTGGATTTATAAACTGAAGTGCTTTGAAGACGCTACCTAGTTTGGTAATGAAATGTCTGGGGGGAAAAAAAACCAAGATCAGAGAGCATCCAAATAATTATGGAACAAAGCAACTGCTTTATCCATATTTTTGTCATTTTGTTGTTTTTTTATCAATTAGATTCTTTTTGTGTTCTTTTTAGAAAGTTGTTAATAGATGATTAAGAGTATCTATCCTATTTTCATCCTGTGTTTTCCAATATAATCAAGCACTTGTCAGGATTTTAAAGAAGCCAAATAATAGCTGTTTAAGTGAGCCCACATTAAAATATTACCCAAGCAGAAGGATTAGAATAATATTTTACCCCAGAAAAAAATATATAGGAAATAAAAGTTTCTTCATAACTTGCTCCACACATTTAATTAAAATTAGAAGAATGGTCTCTGCGTATATCAGTACTCTCTAATGCAATATACATTTTTTAAAAATCCCTGCGTTTTTTCTTACTATAAAAACATTTAAAGATACTCATTTTGAATCCAGTGATAGTAGCAGCTGAAAATAACATTAAAGATGAATAGATGTAGAGCTGAACAAATTAAGAATATAGGATTAGCAGTGTGCAAATTAATTTTAACTGGTTTTAAACAATTTATTTTGAAACCTAATTTGAAATTTGGGCACTGACAAGATTCTATTGATGATAGGAGAAGACAGGGCTCAAAGGTTTTTTTCAAACTTTGAAGACCACCCATTCTTACTTTCCTATAAAATAATGCAAGCCACAGCAAGAGAGAGATCTTATAAGAGACCAAAATCCATTCAAAACAGTATCAGTATGCCAGGAGATGTGAAAAGGAGAATTAAGAATCAGCATGGGCATTAGGCACCTTGAAAATATATATTCTCAGAATGCCAACAGCCTCCTTGTTTCCACAGATTAGCAAGTAAACAGGAGCAGGCAGATTCCACAGATGTTAGCAAGTTAGCATGTTAAGCAAGTAAACAAGGAGCATTAAGCTTGCTGATCCTCAAAGTGATTAAAAACTAAATTAAAACTCATCATGATATGAGTGGCAAAGTTTGAAGGGTACCCCTTTCCTTATGTATTTGATTAGGTGATCCTGAATCTACTTATGATGTTCATTCTGTAGAAACATCTTGCTTAGGATTAGATATGCTGAAATCTGAGAACACAATTGTAATGGGAATCTGATGGAAAAGTAGTGTAGTATCAGTTATACTTTTCTTAGTATGAGGAGTATGAAAGACATCTGGATTCGATCAGCCTGTCAAGCTTTCCATTTTTTTAACTTCAGAAATGAACAGCAGAAGCTAACATATGGATTTCTTATAGGTAATGTCAAAAAAAATTCTACAATAAAAATATTGCAAAATAATTATACAATTTTTATCAAGTGTAGCATTACATCCACCTGAATAGTACTGATACTGTTCTACGTGCATGAAAAATGCACAATTTCACTTTTGGGAGAGAGCCACTTCAGTGGCTGCTCCCTTGATTGTGGCAGTATACAAATAGTAAAAATAAATAACAATGACCTGCTCTGAAAGGAATAAAATAACTAAAAATCGTGAAAGTTACTCTTTTTTGTCTTTTTTTACAGATGAAGCTCTTGAATTTGTACATAAAGAGAGCCCAGACTACCAACAGCAACAGCAGCTCATCCTCAGATGTTTCTACACACAGTTAATGGAGATCTTTGGACACACGTGTAGACATAGAAACAATCAGCTGTGCCTCTCAGAAACCCTCCCCTCATCAGCACGCTCCATCTGCTGATGGAGGCCATGCAAATATTTATTGCAATCAGTATTTTTAGTCCTTTTAAAGCTTTTTATTGTAGGAGATTCTTGGAATTGAATATAAGGGAAGCAAGGCCTGGATTGCAGTTTTCATTAAAAACAAGGCAATAGTGTACTGTGGTTAAATACATTGCAGTTACATACTGTCTCTGCTAAGATCTGAAGTAGTCCCAGAGATGCATAACACGTTCGTATTTTATCAAACAGATTTCTTTGATATTGATGAAGAGCTTGAATTTATATTAGACTATATTTGTATTATAGTCACACTTTTAACTAGCTGTTCTAGTTTCCCCAATTTCTCAAGCATCATTTTAAATCTGAGCTTAAAAGTTGGAGTGGTTTGCATTTTTTTTCCAGACATAATTATACAGGCTATAAAATCAAGCCCTTCAACTAGTTTTTTTTAACTAGAAAAAAACCCAATAACAATCACCTGTGTGGCAAAGGTCATGAAAATTCAAGAAATCCCAAGCAAATATGCAACAGTACAATCTATACAGGGCAATATGGTTAGTTTTGTAGAACTGATTCAAGAGCTGCCTCTGCATGGACAACTCGGTTTACAATTTCTTCTCAGTGTATTTCAACATCTTTTTTTCAAAATATTTGAAATTGCAAACTACTCTTAATATTGGTTCTAACCTACCTGACAACAGCTTTACTGTTTGTTTCTTTGTTTTAACAGAGCTCTGTTTTGTTACAGTATTTATGGTATTCCTTCTGTGACACAGATATCTGTTAGTGTGCACTGAGACTAAATGCACTGTAATGCCTGTATACTGGTAAAAGACCTAATGTTGCTGTCAGAGAAAAATGTCTCCTAGGAGATATGTGTGAAATTCTATTTCTGCTGCTTCAATGTTCCATGAGAAAATGTTCTTTCCAAAGCTCTGATTGGCTTCCTGGAGCTGCAACTCAGATAACCAGGCCTTCCTTCCTTAATAAAGGACTTCTTTCATTTGTCAACGATGTTCCTTAGTGTGACACTTGTTCTCTTAACTTTCACCTCCACTGATCAGGAGTCCTCCAGACCTAGAGTACTTCAAGAGGATAGCCTCCTCCTGATCCCATTCAGCCTGAATGATTTATAATGGTTTTTCTGCGCCTAACATATCTTATCAAATTATTTCCATCTTAAAGATTATCATACACGTACTTTTATTACTTTTGGCAGTGCTCAAAGGGCTAGCTTAATCTGCAACAACAATTTGCTTTCTTTAAAGCTGTACAACTGGGGAATGTAAGATGTATTTAAATGCTCTGGGCAAAAGGATTCTTTAGCTATTACTCTGTCCATACTGATGGAAGTAGATCTGCATGCTGCTGGCACACAAAAAGCAAGAGCCAGAATAGAGAGGGCTCCCTTTTCCCCCAGCACGGTCCAAATGTGCTCAGCTACTTCGTCTCTTGCTGCCTTAGACAGGGCTTTAACTTTTTGAGAAAAAACGATGTGATTTCTTTCAGGGTCTTCTCTATTGACCTTTCCCTTTTCAGGCCATTGTATCTGAAAATTCACACAGAACAAAATTCACACAGAACAACCTGCCCGATGCTTAGATGGGGATGCCTCTGTTCTCACAGGGCACATCAGTGTATCCAGGGCAGGAGTATACAAATCCGTGCAATCCCTTTCACCATCTGAATCCTGTCCATTCCTTAATGTAGTGCTGAATTATCCGAGGCATGTGGCTTTCTTTGAAAAGGTACACTATGTGGGCTTGCTGGACTACAATACAACACAAGATTTTTCTATCACTTCTTGTTAGCTCTACAGTAACCTGTATACCTAATGTACCATGCAACCTTGTCACATAAATCTTCTTTCTACCACCCTCTCAACCCCTTTATTTATCAAGTGTAATGGTTCGCATTAAAGGACAACAAAGAAATATTTGTAGAATGCAGAAAAAGTTTGCTAACAATAATAATGTTATAAACGGGAAGGACAGGCTGGCAAAGCTTTTCAAAACAGTCAGCCATCAGAAAGTTTCTTGGCACAGTGTTCACGCGCATGTATTTAATTTTGATTTTGGGTTGGTTGTTTTATTTTCTTTTATTTTTTGCGCTTTGTCATGTTACATCCATATCTGTATTTATATCTTATTTGTTTCACTTTGAGTGTATCATGGCAAATGTACAGATGTTTTTATGTTAACATTTACATGATAGAATTTGCTAAAAAAAATAATAATAAAACTTTCTGAGTTTGCCCTAGAATAAAAGAAAATTAAATTTAAGCCCTTATGGGGAGCTTCTTTGCACTACTTCTTTGCATTCCCTTAATGATGGAAGAGAACCTTTAAGATCGTGTTGATGAAATGCTTGTACTAAGCATAATTTCTTAACCTCCAAATCACATTTGAATTACACATGCACAACCTTAACTCTATGCAGGCTTTCAGAAAATAGCTGTGTGTTTGAGATCAGGTGTTTTGGTCAAGGAATATGACCATGGCATAAAAGATGCATCAGAAAGCAGTTCCTAATACCAATCTAAATGGTCCTTTTTATAGGAAAAATGAAATGTAGAAATTACATGTTACATTTATACACCTAGAGTGCTATATTAACACACTATGAATTGATCTGCCATCACAATCACAATCAGTTGTCGCATTGGATGCATTTTTCTTGCACAAAACTCTTGCAGATTTCGAAGAGTCTCTTCCTAGAACAGTTCCACCTATATTTGATAATTGAAAGTGAAGAGTTTCAAGCACCAAGAAATTAGATGACATCTTAGAAGTAGTTTGTTTGTGTGTGTGTGTGTGTTTATATAGCTACAAAAATGTGATATAACCTCTGTATTGGTACACCACTGTGGAAATTCTTATTCCTGTACTGACCTTTTGATCATAGCATATTAATGTCAAGCAAGCCAATCTGGTTTTTATCCTCTATAACTGAAATTTCTACATGCAACTCTTTAGTTCCCAAGCTAGGAGAACAGGTTGGAAGAGTTGGCAATCCCGTGATTCTACAATCACAAATACTAAATCAGATACATAGAAATTCCATCCTTTTTTAAGGAACTGAATGAGTACCTGCTAAAACATAGTAATGGCACCAGGTTTCTGCTACAAAGGAGTTAATCAATTTTTATTTTTTGTAATACCTGAATGTTGCAATGAAGACAAGAAGCAGGAATTAAAAAGCCTTAACAAAGCATTGCCTATTAACAAAACAAGCATTGAGAATCATATTGTATCCTGGAAAAGTCTACCCACAACACAATTGTGCAATACAGAAGGTTATTTCTTTTTCAAACACAGAAAACTAAAGTTAAGAATAATGGATATAATTAGGAATTGGTAATAAATTTGTTAAAAACTCTGCTACTCCTATGCACATTAGTTTTTACATCATTTCTCACTCTGAAATAATTTCCATCATAAGATCTATATACTGTATATTTTGTATATGTTAGTAAATGTTAGTGCCAAGAGAATAAAATGAATGACCTTTTAACAAATCTGTGTCTCTATGCATTAATGCGAATGGAGACGAGATTCTCTGCATACAGGTTGTGACTTCATTCAACAACTGTTCAAAATTACAACAGTGCTGAACGAATGGACTTACCATCAGTGCCTGGAGTTGCAGCTGTTGCAGCGCTCCATGGTCACATGATCAAAATTTGGGCACTTGGCAGCCCACCACAGTTACAACTACAGGGTGCTTCAACTTCCCCCACCTGCTCCCTCATCTATGCCCTTTTGACCCCCCTGGGCCCCTGCATTCCATTGCCCCAGCTGATCTTCGCCATCTTTTTGCTCTCACTGCTGACCCAGTTGGGACTGGGCTTCAGCTATGAAAAAAATAAAAGCCAAAAGCAGCCCCAGAGCTATGGTGCCAAAATGCCCCCCTTCCTGCTGCTGCTGTTGCTGCTACAAAAAAAAAAAGGGGGGGCAAGGATTTGCAGGACATGCTTCCAGGGGGGAAAAAGTTGCAGGAGAGTCAAAGAGGTCTGGGGGCACACTGTACTTTACAAGTTTCTTGCAGAGGAGCATTTTAACGTATTGTGGTTCTGGAGCTGCTTTTTGCTCCCCTGACCTGGCCCTGTCCAGGAGCGTGAAGCAAAGGGGCTTTATGATGTTCTGTAGTTCTCAGACTGCTTTTCACTTTCAAATTATGTTTATTTAGCAGCCTGACCTGGCCCAGCAGCTAGGCCAGGCACATCTCATCAGCACTGGGAACAAGAAGAGAGTAACCCTCAGCTGAGGCAGCAGATTGTAGAGAGGTGAGGACAAATACAGTTCCCTGGTTCATGACAAGCAGCCCCAGAGTTGCACACACCTTTTTTTTATTTTGGGAATAATCTGTAGATAATGTAGACTGGCATAGTAACCAGGAGCAGAATCCTACTTTAAGTCCAAATGGATGGTATCTAATGAAAATACTTGATTGCACTGGAGTAAAAGGCTTGACATCCTATGACAATTCGTTTTTTTCTCAAAGAAGATATACATTGGTTCTTTATATCTGTCCCCAATTTTCACTAGTTTGGAGCTACAAAAGCAGTCACCTTTAAGAGTACTTTGGAATTAGAAGCTTTCAAGACCTATTTTGTCCCACTAGGATATTTTGTTGAGCTTATACTGCATTACATGACAACAATTTGATTACACAATGGTTTACAATAGTATAAAATAACTGTAAAACAAGTTAACAACTATTAGCCTACTGTCCTTTTAGAGCAGGGGTGTCAAACTTGCTGTGTCACATGCTCCTGTTGCCGGAGCTGGGGTGAGCACAGCTTCTGCGTGACACATCCGGCCCGTGGGCCAGCAGTTTGACACCCCTGTTTTAGAGTGATAATTAAAAGCAGCCAACTCCTCCAAAGAATTGTAATGTATAACCACAAGGTTTTAACCTGTCTTCTTAGTGATAATTAAAAATGTTTAAGTTTCTTTTGGGCAAGACTTTAAAGATATTCCTGAAAATGTATCCATTTCCCCCCCCCAACCGTAAACATCACAAAGAGGATAGAAATGTAGAGAAATTTGGTTCCTTTCAGGTGAAAAATAAATGGATAATAGTAGGAAATCAGGTTAAGACCAAATAGATTTAAAAAAATACCTGTCCAGAAACACTACCAAATCAACTGTAATCTCTAAAGAGAAAGTTGACCCTTAAAATATCCCAAACTATGTACCTGATCACCTGAAGCCTAATCAACATGCATGCTAAACAGCCACCAATATAGACACTTCTGTCTTCCCAGAATGTATTTAGTCCTCTAATGCCAGTTTCATGTATCAGTTCAATACTTCTGACTTACCTAATGTAAATGAGAAGGATAAGTGAGAACTAAGTGTTATCAGATTATTGATTTTGCCACTTACCAGAGTTATGCAGAAATACTTTATTGCTTGATGTATTGTTTGAAATTTCCATCTCTTCTAGCCATGTTATACGGACCTTGTTCAAAGGTTTCCTATTCTGTCTGTGGAAAGAAGGACAACCACAGTTCATACTGCATTATATGTCCCTAAACTCGGGCCATGGCCCACTACTGGGCCTTGAGCCTTTCAGAACTGGCCACAGAAGTGGTGGGCGAGTGTGCACATGTGTGCACACATCCCCACTTGTTTAAGCAGTGGGTGAGCACACGCACTTGCCCCGCCATGCACATGGAATAATCCCCTCTCCCCCTCCCCCACCGATCAACAAAGCCAAAGCCGAAAAGGTTGGGGAACTCTGTGTTAAACTATCATTGGTCATCTGAAAGGTGCATGACATACCTCAACAACCTAGCATTTCTGAGACAAGATCAGGCCAAAATGTAGATTGTAGTGGGTTTGATATTGGCTATTTCAATGAGGATCACAGGAAAGTATATGTTGGATCAAATCAACCACACTTCATCTGCTTACTATAAGTTAAGAAAGGCAAGCAGGAAGTACACTGCAATAACACAAATGCCTTTGCTACGGCAACTGAAAGCCATCACACAAAGCAAGACCGTGTAATGATCTGAATACACATCCAGACATACAAGAACAATTTTATATATACTACTAACTTTTTATGGGGATATGGATATGTCCTTTTTAAAATTAAAAAAAAACGCCTATAATGTTTCTCACCCTGATTTTAGCAGTGCTAAAACAAATACGTAGAGTCATAATACCCAAAGTATCTTGATGTGATTTGTCTGGACTGGGTAAGATCGGTTTTTAGCCCTGAGGCATTACAGAAAGCTCTGAAGTTTCCTGCATTGCAAATTGCATGTTAGGCAAAGTTGATAGAAATGCAAATTTTGAATGCACATGTTTCAATCCCCTTTACATCCCATTCAATCAAAAGACTCTTCTAAAAAGCTTAAAGAAAATGGGGGGGTTTATTATTTATTTATTTATTTAATAGATATGGGGAGATAGTACTTCACTATAAACATATGTCAACCAACACAGTTTTTCTCCTTAGAATTATCCAGCCACCTGCAATTGGGTAACCCCTCCAGAGGTTTTAAATTTCAGTTCACAGAATTCCCAAGTGGGAATTATGGCAGTTAGGTCCAAAACATCTAGAAGGCATCAGGTTGTAGAAAGCTAGATTAAAGAAATGACATGTTTTTGGAGATAATAGTGTACCTTTTACTTCCAAAAGCTTACACAATTTTAAAATAACAATATTAGATTCTATCATAATAGTCTTTAAAAAATCTAACTGGATCTAAGTTAACTTTTCCAAGGAAAAGTATGTTATCCACCGTTCTTACCTCAAGTAGTCTAACCATAACTTTCACAGATAGTTTTACAGAACAAAATTGTTAATGACTTTCATGTTTCAATTCAGCCAATTATCTTGGGATGAATTTCCTATGAGACTGTGGTGGAAAAATACTTAAACGTATAAAGATCTTTATAATTTAAAATACAGGTGGGCAACTGGGGGTCGTTTTTGTTGATCTCAAAGTCCACATGCATCATTACTGTTGAAAATTACTCAATTTACTCCCATCGTGGAAGATAGTTGAAAACTACAGTGTAAGCTTCAAAGCAGACATTTCAGTTTAAAAAAAAGACAAGGGAATTTCCAAGTAAACCCTGTCCATATTCCATTTGAACAAAAACTGTGCCCTGTGACACAGGAACAATCAAGACACTGAGCCACGTTGTACTGTTCTTATTATGCTATTTCATGCCAGGAACTCTTAGGTAAGTGTCCTTTGGCTCAGATTCATTTACTGTCTGACCAATTGAATTCTATTTCAATGAATGGAGCTAGATACTACACTTGTCTGTACCACTTGCCATAATGTATCAATAAGCAGCTTTTAATTAGTTGGCTAATACATAGGTTTTTGCAGATTTTTATATTGTTCACACACACTGCTCAATAATGGGAATTGTATGTTTTAATTTTGAATTTTATTTGAACTGCTCTATGACTAATAAATTCAACTAAACTGAGCTCTGTCTATCTGTAATGTGATGATACTTTGACCCCAGCCTCCCAAAATATTAAGTGTGGCTCTTGGCCGGGAAAGGTTTGCTTATTATGGTAGGAGTACCAGTATAAAATAAATATAAATAACATTTTTAGAAGCTTTTTTTTTTTTTACAAAAAAAAAAGTTCTATTAACTTATGAGCCACACTGCATAAGTCATGAATTTAAAGAAAAACACTCCTATGGCATCTGGAAAGAACAGGATTGGAGACACTGTTCCCTATTATTATACTGCCTTGCCTTCGACATGTGTCTTTACTTGGTTACACACAAATACCTACTTGCAGTTGGTTGCTAATGGTTGCTAAGCTCAACCTTATAGCACTGATTAATCAGGCTGGTGAAAATAAGCAAAGGATGGCAGTCTTCAAATAAGTATTTGACAGGGACATGTCCAACTGGAGAGGGGTTGAAGGGTCTTTTAAATCCTGTGTAAAAATAATAATAATAATAATAATAATAATAATAATAATAATAATAATAATAATAATAATAATAATAATAATAATGATAAATTTGGAAGGGACCTTGGAAGTCATCTAGTCCAACCCCCTGCTCAGGCAGGAAACCCTATACCATTTCGGACAAATAGCTGTCCAGTCTCTTCTTAAAAACTTCCAGTGTTGGCGCATTCACCGCTTCTGGAGGCAGGTTGTTCCACTGGTTAATTGTTCTAACTGTCAGGAAGTTTCTCCTTAGTTCTAGGTTGCTTCTCTCCTTGATTAGTTTCCACCCATTGCTTCTCGTCCTGCCTTCAGGCACCTTGGAAAATAGCTTGACTCCCTCTTCTTTGTGGCAGCCCCTGAGATATTGGAACACTGCTATCATGTCCCCCCTCGTCCTTCTCTTCGTTAAACTAGACATACCCAATTCCAGCAACCGTTCCTTATATGTTTTAGCCTCCAGTCCCCTAAATTAGTATGCCCAGACTCGTGTCTGAAAGAAGAGCTCAGGTTCCAAAATGAATACCTTGGTTAAAAAATGATTGCCCTATGATACATTTTTTCATCCAGTTAAAAGTCACGATGAGAGTTTCAGTAATATATAGATAGAATAGAGTGCTTGATCAGCTTTGACCTACTTGAAAGGGAGATCCTTCGTCTGCACTTAACTGCTGAAGGTAGCTTGCAACAAAAAACACTCCAGTCTAAATAGTATTTTGGAAGTGGATCACAGCACTGTACCCTGAGATTGCTGAAATTAATAGAGAGTGATGTTGTCCATTTTTGCCCTCTGGAAAAGATTCCCTGCCTGCTCTGATGACAGGGAAATTGGATAGTATGGATAAACCTTTTGTCACTATTCCAATGAAATCGCTCTACCCGTGCTCCAAGCACCATAGAAAACAAAACACCATGCAGGCATAACTGAATTAAACTCCATCATTTTGGAAATACAGAATCCTATCCAGTTTTCTCATGAAATGATTAGTATCTCCCAAGACTTTGTGACATTAGCTTCCCTTCCCTTTAACTCGGTAGGCAGCAGTTGCTACCAGAGTTTTGAGGTATATTTCATATTTCTGGACATTGTTTGTGGCCTTTGTAATAGAGAAACTTGCTTCTTTTTCTCCAGCAACTTTTCTCTCTCAATATGAAAACAAGTCTGCTGCCTAGATTTTGGGTCCCATAACAGAACTGATAGGGAAGAACACATTTGACTATATATAACACTGAGTTTTATTTGGGTTTCAATTTAGCACTTGGCTCCATCAATTGATATCTTTTAGATGTTTTCACAATCCATTAACATTCTCATTGACAAATTCAGTGTTAATAAATTACAGAAATCCTTGGAATCCAAAGGAACAAAAATGAGCGATTTGTTTGGGTTCCAGAAGTTTGATTCCAGGGCGCAAAGAATCTGTTGAAAAAAAAATATACAAGAAACCTGTCCTTCAACTATTAACAGATTATGAAGAAATTCGGGCACATATTAATTTAGAGTAGAATTCAGAAAAGTTGGTTTAGAGCAATAGAAGATTCATTGAGATTTGGATAGCACTCATCATCCCCAATTTTCAAGAGAACAAATGGAATGTTTCTAGACAGCTTACTAACATGTATGCAGATTAAAGGTCTTCCTTCTGCGTTGGGAAATTTCTAGCCCACAGAAGAGGTGATGGCTGCATGCTTCCTGGAACTATGTTATTCCTTATCTCATCTTTATTTTTGAAGTTACGGCAACAGCTATGTTACCTTGTGTATCTCTCTCTCTCTCTCTCTCTCTCTCTCTCTCTCTCTCTCTCTCTCTCTCTCTCTCTCTCTCTCTCTCTCTGTATGTGTGTGTGTGTGTGTGTGTGTGTGTGTAAAGGGGAATTTCCATCTTCCTCAAAAGATCTTCCCTCTTGGAACTTTGCATGTAGTTCATGAGGGCCACTAATAATTTTCAAAAGCTAACCTTTACTTAAATCTAGCATAAAGATCAAGACAGACTAGGCAGTTCAGCTAATGCCATCAGCTTAGTTTTTCTGATGATGTGATTTCACATATCACTGCCTTAAATAAACCTCACACGAATAGTAGTAGATAACGAGGGAGAGTGTCCTAAAAAGACACCAACATTTTCATATACAATATTGTCTTTCCTCTTGAAAAAGACAATTTTATAAAAGGATGTAGCGTTAGTATATGACAGCAGAAAAAACTATTCAAATTTATGTTAAAAAATATGGAAAACATGAAAGGTTGTTTTATCATGCTTATTGGACTTTTTAAAAAGCTAGACAATTTTTAGTTCAAATACATATAATAATACAAAGAACTTTAAAGATTCAACTGAAACCAGAACTTTTCTTGCCAGCATAGCTGGCTCAGGTATTCTGGGAATTAAAGTCCACGAGTCATAAAAGAGCCAAGGTTGCCTACCCCTGTTCTAGATATTTGGGCCATGAACATTCTTTTGTACAGAAGACCTTGCTTAATTATTTCATTGCTATAAGATTTCACTTCTCTCTTTCCTTTCTCCCATCTAGTTTCATTCTAATCACCTCTGGTTGCTAACAAATTACATTTTTCTGAAGCATCCCAATAATGAAAGCACCACATATTAATATTCGCAGTATTACTTTTATTGGTGAAGTGGTAAATTAAACACTGGGAATGTGAAAAGTCAATTAAACTTGCAAATGGAAAACATTAAAAGCAGTGCAAACCAGAATGACTTAAGGATGGTCAGAAGGATTAGGGGTTGGGAAACAGGCTGTTTACAAATATATCTGCAGGCAAAAGAACGCTAAAGAGAAAGTAGTAATGAGTAATTAGTGAGGAAAGGTTGACTTACAAGCACCTGAGATAATGAACTCCCCTTAAAATCCAGTTTTAACAAGAAAATTTGAAAGAGAACAGGATTTGGATCAATTAAGTAGTAACAAAATACTGCAAAAAATAGAAAACATAAAATGTCTATAAGTTACTCTAAAAGTAACTAGTAGATTTTTGCATGTTTACTTAAAAGTAAGAAACAAGAAAATCCCACCTTCATGGCAATGTGTATTTTAAAAGCAATTTCATTATACAATCATGGACCTATTATAAAATATTGATATAGGTAGCATTTCCTTTATCAGGCAAGGTACATAATTGCCTGATTTTAAAAAAATTGGTAAATCAGCCTTGTAGTTGGATGGGACCCTGATCTTACAGTTTATGACTTTGTGACAGTAACAAAGGAGGAATTCAGGGAAGTATAGCTCTACTAGTATATATTTTTTTCATTACTACAACAATAAAACTAGCTGCTGGAAGTTTGGCTTAGAAAGGGGACCATGTGAAATGTCTGAAGCTGATTCCTTCAAAAGACCTCTTTCTGCAAATCTCATTAAAAGGAATCTCAGGGTGGTTTATAGTTTATAAAAATGTGCAGATTCTGCTTTTCTAATCTATATAGTACTAAAACTCTCCTATCTTCCAGTTTGGGATGTTGACTGAATGCATGTCTTTCATGTCTCTCTTGGTTAGCATGTTTTCAAACTCTCATATTATTGGACTTTGTGGATAAGGACTTTCATCAAATTGGCTAATTTAAAGAAGACATCAACACTGCGAAACCCATTACTCCCATGAGTTTGAAATTTAGCAGAGCTGTGGTTGAGACACAATCACAAGATTGTCATTTCCAATGTTCCTTGCCAGTTTCCTACAAGGAAACTCAGTGGGGAAGCCAGCAGGAAGTTGGAAGTCACTGGTTTTTTTTGCTCATCCTTGGTCATTTTTTAAAAAAGTATTATATTAATTTTCTATTATTACAATATGTGTTGTCTGGGTTAATTTTTTGCTTAGTAATAAAAATTAAGTCCTTACTTTTTATCTCGTTTTTTCAGCCATTGATAAAATAAGTTCCATGTTTGAAAGTATTCTGTGTGTTCTTTTTCTTTGCATTCTCAGTGTAAGTCTATCCATTTCAGCACAGTCCAGTTGTTATGGTTGCGATAGATGAAACCCTTCAAAAGAACTTCGAGGCATCGTTTTCCTTAAAGAATCTTTTTATTCGGGAAACAAAGAATCGGCACTACATAGTTGAACCCAAAAACTAAATTCCCTTCCCCCTGATACAAAGTAACAAAGTGCAACTCCCACCCCCAATAAACTGTCATAAATCACATTCCCCAATTAACTTAAAGCGTGGGCTTTCTCCTTAACTCCACAGCCCGCCAAACTGTTATCAGCTTGTCCTTGGGTTCCCACCACAACGATATGTTATGGCTAGCTAAGCTTACATTCCAAACCCCCTCTTGTTGCACCTGATTTCTAAAGCAAGAAAAGCATTGTAAAGGAATAGAGAAAATGGCTGCATTTTCATCAATTGTCAAAGTGGGAACATCCAATGTTAGCAGCATTGGCACTAGTCTTTTCTTGATTATTGCTTCATCCAATGGTGTTACCTCATTTTTCCAGTGCTGAGCAAATACAATCCCCGCTGCTGTTAATACATGTAATGTTAATATATATATTTTGTTTATCAATTTTTTCTGGAATTATACCTAATTTTAAAAAGTTCAGGTTCAAAATCTACATGTTTCCCTAACATCTTTTCTAATAAAGTATTTATTTATTTATTTAATTTAATTTATATGCCGCCCTTCTCCCAGCGGGACTCAGGGCGGCGCACAACATATTTAAAACCAAAGCATATATACAATCCCCCCCTTAAAACCGAATTAAACCAAATTTTAAAGTTGTGTCTTCCAAATTCCTAAAAAACCCAGTATAAAATCCACCCTAGGTCAGGTCCGCTTGCTGA
>NW_015386910.1:627114-652575 GCF_001527695.2 Protobothrops mucrosquamatus | reverse complement strand
GTCTTGGAAGGGTTGAGCCTGAGTCTGTTCCTCCCCATCCAGACCCGTACGGCCTCCAGGCAACGGGCCATCACGTCAAGGGCATCGTTGGGGTGGCCTGGGGTGGAAATGTACAGCTGAGTGTCATCAGCGTACTGATGGAAATCCACCCCAAAGCCACGAATGATCTCCCCCAGCGGTTTTACATAAATATTGAACATGCATTTTTGTCCAAAGTTTTTTTGCTTTAACACATGTCCACCACTGGTGATAATATGTACCAGGATTTTGATTACATTTCCAGCATTTACTAGACATATTTTTAAACATTTTTGCTAATCTAACAGGTGGAAGATGCCATCTATAGAACATTTCGTATAAGTTTTCTTTATACGAAGTTGCCATTGTCTATTTATAGTTTCTTTCCCAAAGATTTTGTCATTTCTCTAATTCTATATTATATCCCCAAAAAATTGCCCATATTATCATTGTTTCTTTCATTTGTTCATCTTCCATTTTCAGATTCAATAAGACGTTATACAATTTCTTACTCAGCTTTTCATCAGAAGTCAACAACGCCTGATCAAACATTGTCTGGTCTTTATAAAAACCGTATATTTTAACATCTTTATCACACCTCGGTTGCATTTGCAGTTGAGGCCACCATGATAAGTCAATACCCTGATCTTCTAATGCTTGTTTAGATTTTAATTTCCCATCTGTATTCAGAATATCCTTATATGTTAGAATTTTCTCAAATTTAACTAAGTTTGGGTGAATGAATGCTTTCATCGTCTCATCCTTGGTCATTCTGTTTCTCTGTTTAGGTAAGGAAATATCGTTAGATGCTAACTGTTCAAACTAGTTGAGTGATGGCTCCTTGAGGAGAGGATTTACCACTGCCTCCTTAAGAACCGGTAGAAGCATCCCTCCCTCAAGGAAGAATTAACTACTCCCCAGACCCAATCATACATCCTCTCTGAGCAGTCTTAACCAATCAGGAAGAGCACAAATCTAACACAGAAGTCGCTGAATTAGCAGTTGCAAGGTCCACTCCTTGGGTTCAACAGGATCAAACTCCCCTCAGATAACCATGCAGACTCAGCCCACATAACTTCCATTGATCCTGCTGGAGTTCAACATAGAGTGAATAAAAACAGCTTTATCTTCTAGATGTGCAGCATATTTCTCACAGAGACCCTGTAAGTGACTCTCAATATTACCTCCTCCAAAGAGAGACTGAGTCACCCAAAACAGGGCTGCAGGGAGAATATCTGCAGATACGTAAAGATAGAGAAATAGATACGTTTTGCAGCTATAATCATCACAAGGTAGTCTGTAACAGCAGCTCTAGCTCATGCCTGATTGTCTTCACTCCCGATTGTTTGCTAGTGGTGTTCTAGGCATTTCTTAGCCCTCTTTAGTTCCCTCCTTCCTTCTACTATAGAGAGTTATGGGGATTGTGGGCACGGAGAGGCCATTCTTATGCAATCTTGTCCAAAGCTGTGATCATTCTTCCATTCCAAGTGACCACCAAGGCTTTGCCAGACTGTGTAGACCTTCCAGAACAATGCCAAGCTTCCTCTGGAACCCAGTTGGATTCATCTGTCACCTGGAGTAAGCTGATCTAACAGATCCAGCCTTCCAGGGGTAGGTGGTTCTAGTGAATTGGAGACTCATCTCAGAGCGTTCTGACCAAGACAGGAGAGAAATCAATATTTCCCCCAAATCCAGAGCATCGTGCTACTGCTGTAACAGAAAAACCAGGTCAAGCATATGAGAACTATTATGAATCTGGCCCTGGATGACCTGGGACAGGCCCATAGTGGCCGTGAACTTCCAAGCTGCCTCAGACCTTATGCCTAGGGAAGGCAAGTTAAGATTCCCCAAGACCATAAGCCTGAGGAAATCCACCACCAACCAAGCCATAGAGTCAAGCTGCTCAGTCAGTGAGGTTGCTGCACACCAGAGAGACTGGTACAACAGCAACAGTCCCCACTGAACCCTTTTTGTGCCCAACTGAACAAATAGGAACTTTCACTCACCAATTTGATGGGCAGGACTCCCAGATGCCTCCCAAATATCTCTGATCCCTTACCCTGAGATCTTGGCTGGTGCCACACTTGAATACAGAGTTTTGAGAGTTTTTGAAAAGGTATTTAGCTGGTCTGAAAAGAGACTGGTTCCAATAAGTTATTTAGAGAATCTGATGCAGGTTCATTAGCAGGTCTACATTTTCCAATACGATTGCATTCTCAATCTGTCTTAAGTCAATGAAGATTCTCAGTCATCCAAGTAGAGTTGTCTGGAATTTGAGTCAACAAAATATTTCAAACTAAAAAGGAGAGGAATACAGTTGCCATGACTCATCTTCCAGTTCTTAAAGTTACTTCCTCTCAGTAAAGATATGCAAATAAAGCTGTGTTTATGTACAAGTCTGCCGCTATGGGTGCATCTCAGTGGGGAGCTGTAGTGGTGCAGTTGTTAGTACAGCAGGCTAACTCACTGCTCACTCCAGGAGTTCAATTCTGAACGCCTCAAGATTTACTCTTTCCCAGGTCGGTAAAATGAGGACCCAGATTGTTGGGGGCAATATGCTGACTCTCTAAACTGCTTAGAGAGGGCTGTAAAGCACTGTGAAGTAGTATATAAGTCTAAGTTCTATTGCTATTGCTATCTGTTGGTGCCAGTCAAAATTTGATTGTGATTATTAAGCCATTTACAAAACCTTAACCTACATTTTTATTTTAAAGTATTTTTATACATGTAAAGGGTTCTGTACATATTAACTCTTCTGTGTCCTAAATGTCCATATTCTGAATTAAAAGAGTGCAGAAAAATGGGGTATTTCAGTATAAGTATTTTCAATAGGAGTTTGTTCACCACAGTCTTTTTTTTCTCTTTATTTTCTAAGTCATCTGAAGCTTCAAAGAGTTAAGCTACCACTGACATGCCTGAAGGGCTAATACTCTTGATGATTTTGTTACTATTCTAAAAATAGGAGGCAAGCTTTCTAATCTCCTTGCCAGTCATTTCCACTCTCTGCCAGTTTTTTCCTGCTCTTTCTTGCAAAGGGGCATCTGCAACCCAGAACTGTCTATGACCTAAGTTTTTAGAATGATTACCAGGGCTTATTCAGCTGAACAATTTAGAATCCTTAACCTGTCAGTGAGCTTTACAACCAAGTTACAGAAAGAGTTTTTTTGGTAAATGATTTGGTAGGTCTATTTTTTGGGGGGTGTTTTTTTTTAAGGCAACTGTAATAGAAACAGAAACTAGAAAGCTAACCCTCCCCTGTTACCATGTAAATCAAAGGTTTGCATAGTTAAGCCAGGATGAAAATCGTCACATAATCTTTCCCAGGAACAACAGTGAGTCTTAGAAAAGGAATCTAGGAAAGTTAATTTGGCAAAAACTAAAATTAGGTGAACACAGATCTCTCCATATATATTATGCTTGATTCAGAAAGGACATGGGTTTAACTTTATCAAAACAGAATTATCATCCTTCTGTTGAAAAAAGGTTTCATCAGCTTGAGACATAGATTTGCTTACTAGTTCAAACCCTCCGAGTGAACTACGAAAGTTTATTTTTTTAATGAAATTTACCCTGATTACAGGGATGTAAAAATACCTTGTTGGTTGGAAAAGGAAATCCTGATATATATATTTTTGCTACCATAAACTAATATCATTCTTCTCTTACAAGGTCTACAAGTCAACTACATGGCTGAATGTCCAACTGAATCCAATATTCCCACCCTAGTTCCACCATTATGCAATGCTGAATCCCATTCCATCAAAATGGAAAGTTATGATAGTGGAAGTCAGGACATTGGTTTGAAAGGGCTAACCAGGCTGACAGGCACCACAAAAGCTAAGTGTGATGCCTACAAATTGGCAACAAAATTAGACTTTTTTTATAGAGAGAAGCATGAATTATTTAGGAAGACTCATTTCAATACCAGAATTGTTGGACTAATAATTGAGCACCTTTGACTGGAGAAACTCCAGAGGTACTACTAGATCCTATCAACCAGAATAACAACAATTAGTGAAATTCTTGCCTCTAAAAAGGATTTGGTTGGATTAATTCAGTTATATTATCTTCTATGTTGTTTTTCCTATTTATGAAATTTTGTATGCAGACAAAGTTATTGTATTTGCCCATTGCTTCAGTCAACTCCACATTTTGTATGACATTATAGGAAATAATGATAAACTGATAAATGATGATAATGATAAACTGAAATGATAATGACCTTCACATCTCAATCCTACTAAAGTTTGATTGGCTGTTAGTTGTAATTGTTATACATTATTACATCATAGGCATTTTATCTCTGAGTAAACCTCAGTAAGTACAGTTAGTAAGTGAGGGGGGGGGGAAGAGAGAGACCTTTACTTTATATTTTTGGATAACTTCCTGGGAAGATAAAAAGAGCATTGCTACACTCATTATATGCTTCTATATATTGTACATCAAGTATCAGGTAAGCCACCAGAGAACTGAATACTCAATTAGATATCACTATCTTGCGTACAATGTAAATTTCTAAGAAGGCTCCACATCCATTTGCACTACTCAGGTGACCTTGAGGACACAGATAAACTTCCAAGTTTCCTCAACAACTCTCTAAAAGAATGCAAATGATCAGCTGTCTGCAAGGAGTATAAATCCTTCCATTCCCCACCATCCAGTCAGAACTGAAGAAGCTTCTTTGATGAGAAGTGAAACATCTTCAAAGAAAAACAAGTCCAGTTGCCTCATGAAAAAGCATCTTTGGGATAACTATGACCTGGATGACTGAGAATCTCCATTGACATTCAATTTGAGAAACAGGTTTTTTTGGCCAGATCATTTATCCGGCTGCAGTTCACCATTAATAAAGTTTAGAGTCTGAAAATCCTTGAGTCACACAACATATCTCTTCCCAAAAAATGTGAGATACAGTATTAGATAATGTTTATTTATTACCCAGGTTCTCAGCTGTTTATTACAAAGTTTGTTCTTAGACAGTTTCTTTGTTAACAATAACTTTAACCATAAAAGAAATTATACTTGCAAGCAGAAGCTCCCATCTGAAATATTTACAATACAGGACAATTTGGGGGAATAAATCAACATTTGTCGGAAGTAGTTTATCAAAAAATCTTACTAGAAGTCAAAAATCATTCTGCATTTTGGAAGGACTTTATTCAGTAGCCAGTAATGATGAATGTTAAAATTACTGCAATATAGAACAGATTATTAATGGATATAAATTCAATGAACTATTAGTACTTCAGTTCAGCAATAGCAGCAATAACATATGGTACATCCATAAGATTAGATAAATAGATGATAGCTAGATAGCTAAATAGATAAACCTGAAGAGGAAGCTTCAAACTATTCTATGATGCCTGATTGCTATTCTTGAAGTCATAGAATTGCAACCTAACAGTGAAAATGTGTTAGAAGAAGGAGGGGATCAATTTCCTGGTATGCTTAGAGCTGTTAGACAAAGATCCCATTATTTCCTTCTCATCATCAGGATTTCCAATAACCTATCTAGCCACATAGTATGCCTCTGCCTTCTGTCCTGATGTTGGTTATTGAAAGTTTTTCCCCCCATCAACATCAGTTCCAGCCAAACTTTTTCACTGTGCATTTCCTTGATTGGACGTTGCATAAATAAAATGACAAGAAGAAAAAAAATAACCCTTAAATAATATTTATGCTTGTTTTGTCTAAAACATACAACTACTTATGAATAGCAACTGACAGCATAGATATGGACACTACTTGTTTAGCAACCACAGTTGGGACCAGCAACTCAGTCATTAAATGAAACGGTTAAAAACTGAACCCGCAACTGTGCTTATGATCTTATTTCAGCTTTGCTTTAGAGACCTGCAAAGGTTGTAAATGAAAGAATTGGTTATAAAGTTACTTCATCATTGTGGTAACTGCAAAGGGTTGCTAAACGAGGCAATTGTTAACAAGGAATACCCATCCAATTGCAAATGAGATTCCAGGGCTTTTAAGTATTCAGTGTTTTTCTTGGTTAGGAGAACCTGAAAGAGCACAAGTGTGTGTCTCTCTCTGTGTGTTTCTGTGTGCGTATGTGCAGAATTCAAAACCTTTAAATTAGATTAAGACATAGTGGTTCCTTCAACGAATACGCAGAATAGGAGAGAGGAGGAAAAATAAGGAGGTGATTATGTTATATTGATGCTTTTCCTCTCTGTTTGATTTTACCTTAAAATGTGAGCCACTCAGGAACATTGGGGAATTTATTACTTTAACGTACAATATTACTTTTACTTAATCTTTAGAGGAAATAAAGACTTTTGACAAGTTTTTGTACAATGAGATCAGTACAAAGTGTTGTAGGTTTGCTATTTCATATTTGTCCCCATGCTAAACATTAACTTAAAAGTTTATACTCTACATTATGAAATGCTTTTCAATTGAGAAATTAAGGAGTCTTAAGATTAAATTCTTATCAGACTCATAAGACATGCAGGAATGCTAAGTCACACAGAGTAGTATTAGTATCATTTGCTCTGCACCAGCACACAGGCACCCACGTGGGTTTTACCAGAAAACATTTTTACAAAACTATATAGTCTCTGTTCTTATTTTTGGGTGTATGTATGTGCGTGTGTAGTTGTTTATATAATACTCAATAAACAGTATGGAAGGCAGGTGAATAAATGCTCCTAGATGTAATCTGTAATTTGTACTCACTGAACAGTTGTCATTTAAATGCTGTGCACCATATCCACACTTTGCTTTTATATAAAACCTAAAAGCAAAAACAAATATTAATAAGGAAATAGTGATATGAAATACACAACATTCAATATAGGAAATTGGAGATATATACTGCTCAAAAAAATAAAGGGAACATTTTACCATGGAACTGAAGGGGTTTGCGTTCCCTTTATTTTTGTATCTATATATCCAATATATAGAATAGAACAGAGGAGTATAAATGCACGCTTGCATAAATGAAAAACCTTGTATTTGGCTTATCGTATAAAAGCAGTGAGAAGATGCAACAAGAATGTTTTCTGCCATGACAGGCCTTAGGCAATCTAAGAATCAATGTTTTGCCATGGCCATCATTTTTATTAAATATATATATAAATATATATATATTATATATATCAGGGCACTAAAGGCATTTATTTTGGGTGCTGTGATGTTACTGCTAAGGAAGTAATCCCAATGTTTTCTAGAGATAGTTATGTTGCAAGTGTAGCCTCTCTCAGCCTCTTATCCCAGAATCACAATAAATGGCCTCTGCCCCAAAGCAGGGACTGTGACATGGTCCAGTTCATGAAAGCAGGAAGAGATTTCTCCAACTCCTCCTTGTTCAGGTAAAAAGAAAAAAAAAAGGTTTTACTCTGAGGGACATCTCAAATGAAGGGAGACAATCAAGAAGCTGTGTTGGAATGGAGGGAAGGGGGAATTGAAGTCTATCTTAATTCAGCATCAGATTTAAGCTTGACATTTCTACAAAATCAAGAAGCAAGTTAGGCAAAATTAAATTAGAAAGGAACTTCTGACTGAAAACAATTGTTATGTAGATCCTATATGATACATATTTATTAGTTCTATGTTAAGGTTATTCTTTTTTTGTATGCAGGTGAAGATACTTATTGTTTTTGATGCTTTGTTTATGTAAATTTAGTTATTATATGTTTGATGCATCTTGGAATCTCTGTGCAGCAGTACCGCCTATATTATAAGCAGATCCATTACATCCTGTGATCTGCAACTAATTCTTCTCCTTTAGAGCATTTTATTGTATAATTGTAGCAACACTGTAAGTTTATTACCTCCTAGCTTGATTGGTGGAAATAGAACTGCTGGACTACTTTTGTAACATGTTGGGAAAGAGGAAGGGTTGCACAATATTACAAGCACAGAATATCTGCACATTCTTTCTTTGCCAGGTTAATGGGTAGCTACCTCCATATAGCATTAATTGGCACTTAGTAAGATGATCAAGAAACTTCCACTCAAAGAGACAGAGATACACTGATATATTGCAATAAATTAAAGATATCCAATTGCCAAGATTTTGCAAAAATATGTTAAAGGGGAGGATGCCAGATAAAGTCACCCCATGGAATATTGTTGATGGTGGCAGTAATTACCAAGCAGCTATAGCAAAATAGGAAGATAATAATAGAACGGTATTTGCTCTATTCTTGTTGCATTATTTGTGAAATATAATAGGGCCCTTGTTATCTCTGCCTGTACCAGAAGATTGCATAGGGTGGTCACCCACAGGGTTCCTCTATGAAACAATGCCATCTAATGCAGTGGTTCTCAACCTTTTTAATGCTGCGACCCCAACCGGTCATAAGTCGAGGACTAAACCAGTCGTAAGTCGAGGACTAAACCAGTCGTAAGTCGAGGACCAAACCGGTCGTAAGTCGAGGACTACCCAACTGGTCGTAAGTCGAGGACTTTCCCTGCCCGGGAGCGCCGCGCATGCATGGTTCTGCCCCCTGCACCGGCCGAGGCGTAGCTGGCAAGTGGCAGAGACGGAGCAGGCCGACCACCAGCTGGCCCAGCCCAAGGGAGGTAAGACACCCACCGGAAAAGGGGAAAAAAATGTCGGACAAAAAAAATGACGGACAAAAAAAATGGCGGACAGCCTTGCTTGGCGACCCCTGTGAAATGGTCGATCGACCCCAAATGGGGTCCCGACCCACAGGTTGAGAACCACTGATCTAATGGGACCTGGGAGGATGCCTTCTTTGCTATGCTGCCTATTCTTTGAAACAAGCGATTCCAAAGTTCCCTGAGGTTCAAATGGTACCACCCTATTGGTCTTCCATAGAGTTATGAAGATCTGACTTCTCTACCCTGTACTGCTGCAGGAGGGCAGATGTACCCTATTGTATGATGTGCATTTTTCTTTTCACCAGCCTCAGTTATGCATGGGTGCTGTTTTTGTTAGGCTTTTCCGGTTTTCATATTATATTGCTTCTTTCTTGATTTTTTTTTTATGCACCCAAATTCACAAATTGTAAAAGGGGGAGCCACATTCCGCATGAGTGGAGAAGAAATTATGTTTCACACCTAAATATGTTGAGATGTAGGATTTTATTTCTGTCTACTTGCATTCTGGTTGCATTAATCCAAATATCTCTTCACTTGTTTCATTTCTTGGAGCTCCTCAATAAATGGCACAATAAATAAAAGAAATGGTACCAAATTGGAAGCCATCTGCCCCTTAAATCTCATCCATCCCAATTTGCTATAAAGAAGGCATTATATAAATGTATAATGTCTATTCCTTATAAATATCTGGCCTTAGGCTTTCTTCTATATCATTGTATATAGAATTGTACTGTTTTATATATTTTGAAAAAAAAAAACCTAAATGTAACTTCACTAATATTTCAGTCAGTATTTTTGTTCATCAAGTCCTCCTTGATTGGACTTTTGATCTGATAATAGATATTATCTTCATCTGTTCCAAATACGTATAAAAAGAGTTAACGGTGCATATTAAAAACAAACATCTTAGCAACAATTTTGACCTTCATATATGTGATACACTAATCTACAATTTTCCATGTCTGTTCTACATTTATTCTAGCCATGACTTTAGGGAATTCTTCAGAAAAAAATTATCTTTAAGGTAATGATTTTTCATCCTGCAAGTTCTGTCAACTATTGGTTAAGTACCATAAATGCAAACATTATATGGTACTTATGTTGGAAATCAAAGTAATAGCTTGTTTGCATGCAACAAATGATAGTTATCATCAATATATCTTCTATGAAAGACTGTCTTAATGGCACTCCAAAATAAAAAAAAACCCTTTTCGTTTTCGCAATATGGTTTTGAAGAGAAAGCATACTGTAATATTTGAGGTCCACAATTATGCCATATGAAAAAGAACTGAACATGTGATGTGAAATACAAGTAGTCCCTTTTCTTAATATCTCTACTCTTGATAGCGTATAGAGAACTTCTGTTGCTGCTTAATTGTCCTATTCAAGAAAATGCTAACTGGAACACAACTTGCTCCTTCTACCTTTGATTCAGATGAACAGAGCAGAGAAAACCTGAAGTGCCCTCTCAGTTCAAAACAAATGACCATTCATAAAATTCATTTAAGATATAACAGTATTGACAAAGCCAAAAGGAATTCATGAAAAACTACTATTCTTCATAAGAAAAGGAAGTAGATGTCTATGAAATTATTGTCTTATTATACAGGGACAATATTATGCAATTATTTATTAATTTATACTACCCAGAATAATTATTGTTCTGTCTATTATGAGGTTTAATCAGTCAACTGAATTATTAAGCAGGGGTAGGCATGTGCAGCGTAAGCAAGCTCTAGTACTCCTACTGAAACTGTGTTGCTTGGTTCATTTTCATTTCTCATTGTGCCCAACAGAATCTACCATGGGATGCCATATTTCAATGTAGATTATGTAGATATTGGTAGAAATGTAATTTTGTTAATTTAAGAAGAAAATGTAGATTAAATGTGAGTAAAACTATAGGATAAGTTAGTGATGGCGAACCTTTTAGAGACCGAGTGCCCAAACTGCAACCCAAAACCCACTTATGCATCTTCGGGTGCCGGGTGGGTGTGGCCCATTGGGTGGGTGTGGCCCATTGGGTGGGCGTGGCTGTGGTGGTAACGGCAGACTGGGTGGGACTAAAAAGTTCAATCAATCAATTCCAACTTTGCAAGATCATTTTTCCCCCGAGAAGTTGAAATTGACTGATTGATTGAACCTTTTTTTTTTTTTTTGCACACGGCAGCGGAGGCCTAAAGCGAAAAGGTTTTATAAAACCCAGCTGAAGGCCTAGGACTGGGGCGACGGTGCGCGTGCCCACAGAGAGGGCTCTGAGTGCCGCCTCTGGCACCCGTGCCATAGGTTCACCACCACTGGGATAAGTATAACTAAAGGATACTTCAAAGTCTTTGCTGCTGTGTAATATTTTTCAGTCAATGCTTATTTCCCCCCTTTTAAATATGTTTATCTCAGAAAAAAAGGATTTTCATTTTTGCAGTGTTTTTCTTTAATAGGTTTGACAGTCAACAATAAAAATATACTTCTTATGAAAAATGGACAGTTAGGTCACCAAAAGTAGTAAACTACAATGTAGACTAGAAAGATGTTGATTGATACAATGCAATTTTAATGCTCCTGCTAAAAAGATTTTAAGGGAATTTTAACTATATTGTGATAATACATATCTACGCTTAGTATTGGAATGGTAACAGATTGAGAATCCAATGTCAATTCAACTTATAGCTACTGAACATCCTTTGAAGACCAAATAATACAAAATAATTGTTTGAACTGAAAAGTATCAATTAATTCATGGCAATCTTCCTTTGCTATGGAAAAGGAGCACAAAGAGCAGGAAAGAACTAGATAACTCCCCCCCTCCCGGCCCCCAGCAGTCTTACTTCAAACCATTCTGCCCAAATTTATTTATGCTTAACTAATGCTAAATCACTTATTCAAATGATCTCTAAATGGTGTATGTTGTAAGACATTCTGTTTTTTCCTCAGGGGTTCTAGGGGCTCTACATCTTCCCTCCTAATTTAGCCTGTTTGGCTCTCTTATCTGATTACCTTAACCATGGTTTTTCCAATTCACCCAGGCAGTTTTCAAAGCACTCTGAACCATACATCAGCCACATAGGGTGGTTTCACACAAACAGGCTAGGTTAAAATGTGGCTGGCTAGTTCAGGGGGTAGTCAACCTTGGCTCTTTTATGACTCGTGGACTTCAACTCCCAGAATTCCTGAGCCAGCTAAGCTGGCTCAGGAATTCTGGGAATTGAAGTCCACGAGTCATAAAAGAGCCAAGGTTGACTACCCCTGGGCTAGTTTATGGGTTCAGTAGATCCTATAATGTCTGCCTTAGGGGAGTTGCATGGGACTAGGTTATCTTATCTTTGGCTTCCTGTTTGGCAGACTTGAGGGCAGATTGAAGCTCTTAAAAATTAACCACAAAACCCCAATCTCAGAAATCAGTGTTCAGTGTCTCACATAGGCATGCAAGGTGCAAAGAAGGCAGCCCCTTTGGTCATTGGAAGCTGTATTTACTTCAGGAAAGCTAACCAGGCCCTTGGAGGTATTCCTGTGGTTCGGGGGGGGCATATGCAGCATGCAGCCCTTCAAACTGAGTTAATTGGGTAAACCGAGGCACAGCTTTAGCCCCTTTAGTTCCCCTCAAAGCCGAATTCATAGCACATAAAATTATCCCCCCCGCCTGACTAAAAAGAGGTCCTTTCCCGGAATAATTAAAGCCCACAGAGAGCGTTTTTTTCACGGCAGGGTCATCTTACTCCATATTACGTATTCACATGGAGACCCTCTTCCGCAGGGCTCACAGGTAATCCTCACCACCCCTGCAAAACCCACAGAGGAGCTGCCCCCTCCCTCGGCTCAACTCCAGGGAGGATTGCAAAGTACCACCAAAGCAGTGGTTCTCAACCTTTTTAATGCCGCGACCCCAACCGGTCGTAAGTCGAGAACTAAACCGGTCATAAGTCGAGGACTAAACCGGTGGTAAGTTGAGGACTACCCAACCGGTCATAAGTCGAGGACTTTCCCTGCCCGGGAACGCCGCGCATGCGTGGTTCCGTCCCCCTGCGCCGGCCGAGGCGTAGCTGGCAAGTGGCAGAGACGGAGCAGGCCGACCACCAGCTGGCCCAGCCCAAGGGAGGTAAGGCACCCGCCGGAAAATGGGAAAAAATGGCGGACAAAAAAAATGGCGGAGACAAAAAAATGGCGGACAGCCTTGCTTGGCGACCCCCGTGAAATGGTCGATCGACCCCAAATGGGGTTCCGACCCACAGGTTGAGAACCACTGCACCAAAGGGAGACGAAGCCGTAACGTAAGGCTTCTCAGTGCCCTCTCGTCGGCCACCGAACGTCAAGCCCCGCAACGGGGTCGCCAACCGAGGGGGAGGCGTTCAGGGGAAGAGGCGCCCGCCTCCCGCTCTATTTCTGCGTGGCGCTCGTCTCCCCGCTCCAATTTGGCTTCGGTGGCTCCTCAGCTTTTCCACCGACGCCGCGGGCGACAACCCAAGGACCGGCGCCCAGTCTCGACGGGGCGGAGGAAGAAAAAGAAAAAAAAAACAAAAAAAAAAACGGGAAAGCCAAGAAACTCGCGCCTGACCTCAGCGCTGGGAGCGGCCGCCCAGCGGGCTCACGCGGCTGACCAATAAAAGCGCGCCGAGCGGCGCCGGCCGTCGAGTGCTCGTTGCCGTCGCTGCCTCGCTCCCGACTTGACTCGACTGAGCGCCTCGAGGTGCCGCAGCCCGCCCGGCCGGAGGGATATTGACTTTGGGGTCGGGGTTGGCTGGCGAGCGAAGGAGGGCAACGATGCTGTTTTGGCACACGCAGCCGGAGCATTACAACCAGCACTCGACGGGCAGCTACTTGCGGTGAGTCGAGGCAAAGGCGAGCAACCGCGGGCGGGTCGAGAAAAAGGACCTGGGATGCCCAAGAGCCGAGGGGAAAAGAGAAAGCGCGCGTGCTGGTCAAGAGAAGCGAAAGTGACCGCTGAAGAGAAATTACCACCCGCTCCTTTTGCTTTGGGGGATTGCTTCGGTTTGAATTTTTTTGGGGGGGCGCTTTAGGGGAGGTTTCTGAAGCGAGGGGCACGGGGCGACTCGAGGGCATCTAGCAGGGCGAACCAGCGCGGGTATCCCGGCGTCATCTTCAGGAGGGACCCTGAGCTTTTGGGTAGAGGCGTGGGGTGCCGGCGTCCTGCGGGCGGGAGAAGCGGGGAACGCGGCTTTCGGAAGAACCAACCTGCACGGAGTCTCGGGGACCAAACCACCTTTGAGTGGTTTGTACTGTATGTATCACGCTCTCGGTCCAGAAGGCGTTTCGGGGCATTGGCTGCATCGAATGGCGTGAACTCCTCCAAAAGATTTTACATCATACCAAATGAACAGTGGGGAAACCCAAAAGAACGGAAAGAGAAAACATATCGGAGGACCGGTTCTGTAAATAGATAGGGTTTGCTAACAAGCATCTCGCCCCTTTCCCCGGAGCAATATGAGTGTCAGATCCAAGTTATGCTATACGCGAACTTTGCTTGAGCGTCTTTATTTGGGGATGACTGCCTGGAAGTTAGAATGTCTGAAGCGGTGGATTCCATCCTGGGAGCCCGTTTGCATTGCGGTTACTCTACGAACCGGGAGAGAGGGATGTATCTACCAGTGTTTCATTTCATTCATTTATTTCATTTATTTCATTTATTTCATTTATACCCCGCCCTTCTCCCGGAGGACTCAGGGCGGCTTACAGCCAGTTTAAAACAATCCCACATAAATACCAAATACAAATCTAAAATAATTAAGAATAAATATTTGAATTGGCCGCTCTATTAAAATTTTGTTAAAACCAATTAAAATACCCCCTAGGCCAGTCCTGCCTGCTGAAACAGCCAAGTCTTGAGGGCGCGGCGGAAGGAGGGGAGATCCGGAATCACCCGGATCTCTGGGGGCAGCTCGTTCCAGAGGGTGGGCGCTCCGACAGAGAAGGCTCTCCCCCTGGGGGTCGCCAACCGACACTGTCTGGTTGGCGGCACCCTGAGGAGACCCTGTCTGTGGGAGCGTATCGGCCGGTGGGAGGTGATCTGTGGCAGAAGGCGGTCTCGGAGGTAACCAGGTCCGATGCCATGGCGCGCTTTAAAGGTGATAATCAGCACCTTGAAGCGCACTCGGAAGACCACAGGCAGCCAGTGCAGCTTGCTGGCTGTGGAATTCTGGGAGTTGAAGTCCACATGCCTTAAAATGGTCAAGGTTGAGAAACACTGATCTAGGCTGTTACACACTCTGTGAACCGCTGTTGGCTGTTCTCTGCGTAGTGGAACATATTGGGGTACCTAATGACCATCCCCATAGTGGCTATCTGAGGTATATTTAAAGAAGTAAAAATTACAAAAAAACCTCTGCCGATTACAACTCCTGTTTCACGTCAGTGTATGGGTTACTTACGGTATTTCAAATCAGACTAATCAGATTAGTTAAAAATGTGTGACTTAGGGAAACTGATTTATGATGGGATCTGAAGATGGTAAGATGGTACACACAATATAATTTGGACTAAATAGCCAGCTGTCTGGCATTGTGTGGTTCCCCCATTTGAATCTGTCAATTATGTTTTTTAAAAGGTAAGCAGTTGCTATCTCATACTTTTTTCTCCTCGCTGCCTGCTGTGGGAGGATCAGTATGGTAGTCAATGTTGAAATGTTGTAATATGCTATCTTGTTAAAGGATTAATACATTTACCACCATAATTCTAAGTTGGCAGATATACCCTTTCAGTAACCCATGAGTCTCTTTTTTTGTGTATATTCAACAGTGTTTGACTCCTGACAATTACCTAGACAAGTCCCTGCAGTTTTCTTGGCAATGATTTTCCAAAGTGATTTGCCATTGTCTTCTTTATAGGGCTGAGATAGTGATTGGCCCCAGATCACCAAGGTGGTGTCCTGCCTAAGGTAGGACTAAAACTTGCCATCTCCTTTTTTTGTAACCTGATGCCTTAAGCACTACACCAAACTAGCTCTCCATAGAGATCTCTACAACTTTATATATTCGTACTTACAAATGTATGGATTTTAGTCCATCATATCTTTATTAGAACACAATGATCAATGAACCCAAAGGAATTTTCAATTTCTTGGAAGATGTAGTACCAAAAAGTGGGGGATAAGAGCAGAAATATTTAAAAATAAGGCAAGAATTGTGGCTATATAGTGTATCTCTGTTTGTCTTAGTTTCTAAGGTTGCAAACCTTTGTTTTTGCTGCAGTTCCTTTTGCAGATCCTTCTCAGAGAATATGCAATGCTAATGCAAAGCACAGAACCCCCCCCCCCCAAGAAGTAAAAGAAAAGGAAAGCAGGAGATAAGATAAAAGAAAAGGAAATGTAACTGAATCAACATTCCACAAAACTTTTCATTAAACCATTCTATCCCCTCAAGTCATCTTTGCTTCAGCCATCTCTCTGGAGTATCTAAGACACACTGCTGTTTAAGAAACAAAAGATCTTGTGACATTTCAAAGCAAAGAAAAATAACTAATTTATTATAGCATAAATGTTTTGGGGATATGGTCCACACCATCAGATATGTGGAAACTCTTTGTTAAGTAGACTGTGATCAACTAAACTTTTATATAATAAAAGATGCTTAGTTTTTGCAGAAAAAAACCCAAACATATTCCCCAGACCAGTCCTTAACTAAGATGTAGGTGGGGTTTTTTTTAAAGAAAAAAAAATCTATTGGTTATATTGAGTAAAGATGCTCAGATGAGGTTGCCTGAAGTAAATCCCTTTAATGAACACATTTGGAAGACACAAAGTGTTCTTTCAGAAGTGCCAAGCACTTGTAGATTGAAACGACTGTCTAACGGTTCTTTAAATCTGTGGCCTCAACCCTGCTCGCTCTGCCCCCACCCGTCTATACATGATGAGTAGTTCCTTTAATTCATTTTACTTACTGGACTTGATGAATCCAGTTTTTTCCTGCTTTATTTCTGTGTTAATCATGTTCTATGTAAGCAAAAAAGGGCAGCGAACAGGGAAAGAACAAATGGAAGGTCTTCACTGGGCCCTCTAAGCAGCAAACCATAAATGGAGGACTCCTTTATTTTAATATGATTTTATGTGTGTGGTTAGGGAATAATTTTTTAAAAATGCATAATTGTTCATGTTGCTTAAAAATACATTGTTTGGCAACATCTTTTTTAAGCTAAAATGCCATAATACTGTAAATAATTTTTCAGATTTCACAGAAGTCTTCATCAGATTGGATAGGACTGAGTGTAAGAAAAGCGGAATTGGTTGAGTAAAATCAGATTCATAAATCATATTAACTGTTTGGCTTGCTTTTGTTTCTCTGTTAATTCTGTCATTGTGCCTGAGAAGCCACTCACTAAAGTCTTACTTAAAAATTTTAATGTCATTATCCAAGGATTAGAGTGTGTCTCAGAAGGTGGCAGCACCTACTCAGTCTGTTCTAAACTTAGAGCTTAGCTTACTATTTGGATAAAAAAAAATTACAAGGAATACCAATAGGTAATGCTAATTAGAAAACATCCCAAAGAAAAGTAGTGATGCACCAATGAAACCTCATGTTTCTGTCTATGCAGTCACCAGGAGCTGAATATGACTTGAAGGAAATTTTACAGAAGACTGTAATATATGCTGTTCTTAAGTGAAGCCTGAGACCTGTTGCATAGCACTTTGCTGAGTCTAATCTAGTTAAAAGCATGTGAGAATTTGCCTAGGTCAGGAGCCAATCTTCTTAAACCTTATCAACTAGTACACCTTTTCCCCACTTGTCTTTCAAATGGGGCACATTTCAATTTACAGATTTCCCCAGCCAGCAGCACATCCTGCTGATGAAAAAGACGGGGAGTTGTCATTCTCACTTACCTACCGACATTACATTACATAAATCTGAAAGGTGCTAGTCTGCAGTAAGTAAATAATTGATGCACAAATGTAGTATAAATCCAGAAATTGAAGTAAATTCATTCATTTAAGTATGGATGAGCAAGTTGTGTAAAACAGTTGTCTTGCCACCAAGGTGAATTGATAGCAGGCTTGGTGGAAGCCTATGTTCATTGTACAGTCAAGTTCCATCCACATGTGATTTCCCAGGTACTGCTTATGTTGTTTTTAAATCTCTTTGTGTGACGGACAGAGTCCTTTGAGGCTAATGCTGAGTCAGTCTTTTTAATGATGCTGGTAGAATTAAATGTAACAATATTTTGCATTTTTGTCTCTACTATTTTCGTATCATCAAGCCTTCTGTTACTTTAAGTTTATAAAGTGATCATTGGTGTAGAGAAGTTTAGCTGTATTATTTCTGACCAAGATAGATTTCCTTGAAAAAGACAATATAGTTTCTTTTAATTTGGAGCTTAAATTCACAGGAATCTGATTCTTCCTTGGTTTACAGAAAATCCCAGTATAGATTAAGTGTCTTTAAGTAACTTCACAGCCCTGCATTGTTGCATAAGTCACAATGACAGAGTTTACACAGCACTGAATCAAACCAAACAGACTACATAGTGGCTTTCCAGAACATGTGAACCCAATCCCAAGTGCTTACTTCTGGTTGTACTTTTAATTGTACACAGAATTATATTCTTATTACCTAACTTTAACATTCTGCAGAAAAAAAGAAGGAAAGTAGGGAGAAAAAATTCCTAAGTTTTTCAAATGTTGACTCTAAAAAGAAACCACAAGAAATGGGAGAGGGTGACCAGATTTCTTAGATGTTTTAAAATTAATGTTTAAAGAAATAGAAAAGTTCTTGCTAAATAAAGTAGGCAAGGATATACAGGATTATATGAAATACAATTCAGTGATGAACATGATTATATGTATAAAGAAATGCTGTATTTTTCCCCTCTGATTCTAATATATGAAATATACCGTAGATAGTCCTTGACTTACAACAATTCATTTAATGACCAAAGTTACAACAGCCCTGAAAAAAGTGACTTATGATCGTTCTTAACACTTGCGACCCTTAGCAGCATCCCCATGGTCACATGATAAAAATTTAGATGCTTGGCAACTGACTCATATTTATGATGGTTGCATCATTCCAGGGTCCCAGGGTCCCATGGTCCCCTTTTGCAACCTTCTGACAAGCAAAACCAATGGGGAAGCCAGATTCACTTAACAACCTCATTACTAACTTAACAACTGCAGTGATTCACTTAACAAACTTTGGTAAGCTATGTTAGGAAAAGTTGTAAAATGGGCAAAATTAGCAAAAGAAATTGTGGACTCAATTGTTGTCGTAAGTCGAGGACTAGTTGTACTATATCTTGTGTGTTAGTTATGGAAGCAATGAACTGAAGAGTAAGCATTCTTCATTTGGTTATCTATGTACATATAGGCAGTGCTTTTTTTGTAAAAAAAAAAAAAAAAAAGGTGCCGGAACTCACACACGTCATACAACCCGCCTTGCCTACCCTACAAGGTTCCATCCAAAAAAGGTGCCGGAACTCTGTTCTGGGCGTTCTATGACAAAAAAAGCCCGGCATATAGGGCATGTAATTTTGTTTTTCAAAGAAATGTTCCCTAGCCTGGATTCTCTGGTCTAAGGCTAATAATGCTCTCTAGTCCTTGTTCAAATCAGTAGCAGGCTAAAATTAAATGCAGCTTTTATGACATTTATTTCCTGTATTTCTACCACCTAAATAATATTGCCGGTGATATAATAAAACCTTTTTCTTCCTACTCCTTGGATATTAACTTTTCTGATCAAGAGGATTACATAATTTTAAATGGATTCTTGAATGTGAAACTGAACATTCAATTTAAATGAGGGACATTTATTACCCCATTGTTCATCTACTTCCTTAACTTCACTGGATGTTTTAAAATTAGCCTTTTCCCACTGGCATTGAACTAAGCATATTCTTATGGGAATCGGGTAAAATAGATGGATGTGTGGGAACTGGAGTATGAGGGAGATAACCTGAGTGTGTGGAGACCCCCATCTAGGTTTAGATTTCTGGGAAGAACTGAAGTGTAAGAATTGGAGTGTGGGATGGTTCTGGAAAGGTGCAGGGCTTGTATTCATTTACCTTTTCTCGTCTTCTTTTTTTCACCTGGTTTTGTAATACTGAAAACAGCAAGACTTCTGGGAGGGAGAACAATGTGATTTCACCTTGTGTAATTCTGCTACCAGCCCAGCCCTTGGGATGGGTCAACCCTATAAATCTAAATCTTTCAAAAACAATGGATATAGTTTACTGCAAGGGATTTTTCATAAAAGAAATGCAAATATGCTGTATAAAATGGCTGGGGGTGGGGGAGAGAGAGGCCACACCATCTGGAAAGTTTTTCAGCCCTGGAACAGCCATCTCAATTTAGCATTGAGGTATATAACGATGAGTGTTACACTGAGGAATGTATTAAAGACATGGTAATGATTTTCCAATGCGCACGTCAGCAGATAATAGGGAAATATCCTCTACTATTTCCCTTAAAAAATTTTTTTGAGAGAGTTCAAAAACTAACCCTTGTTTGTTTGTTTTTTCCAAAGGAGAGAACATGGTTTTGGGCAACTTGGAATGCCAAAATATGACATTTTTCTAACTTAAGCATATCTCCAATCCACTTTATCATTCAATCTGTTCTGAACTGAATGTAGACTTTCTTGTGAGAATATATGCAGGTAGTCCTTGACTTATGACCACAACTGAGTCCAAATTTTCTGTGGTTAACCAGATAGTTGTTAAGTGACTTGTGCCCCATTTTATGACCTTTTTTGCCATAGTTGTTAAGCGAATCATTGAAGTTGTTAAATGAATCTGGCTTCTCCCGTTGACTTTGCTTGTCATAAGCCAGCTGGGAAGGTTACAAGTGGTAATCACATGACCCTGGGACAGTGCAACAGTCATAAATACATGCCAGTTGCCAAACATCTGAATTTTGATCACATGACCATAGGGATGCTGCAATGGTCGTAAGTGTGAAAACTGGTCATAAGGTACTTTTTTCAGTGCTGTTGTAACTTTGAACAGTTACTAAATAAATGGCTGTAAGTCAAGGACTAACTGTACATAGGCTATAAATCTGTTCGAAATTGTGTTTTGTTATTCTTTTAAAACAAACAACATCCAGATCACAAGACTCAATATATGTGGAAGGCACTAGATTGGTGAATACTCATTTAGCCACTACTTCACCCTGGTTTTTTGATTTAACAATAGAAGGAGATTGTGTGCTCATAACAACCACTATTTTTACAAGACTATTAATATCCAGTCCTTTTATACATTTCCAGTTATCATTATGGTAGCTCTCTATGTTGAGATGATAAGATAAGATAAGGTAAGATAAGATAAGATAACCTTTATTATCATTTTTTTTTACTGTGGGCACAATAGCACACATCAAAAATGAAATTTAGTTGCCTGCTCTCAAAGTGAAACACATACATGACACACACCTAAAACATACTACGTACAACATATGTATAGACCCACACCCCTACATATACATAGCAAATAAATATTAAATACTGTCCATCTTGAGTATATAACGGAAGAGGAAGCTTGAGAGTTCACAAGGTTAATGCTGTATGGAATGAAACTATGGCTGAATCTGGATGTAAAGTCTTTATATTCCATGGACCAGTAGTGGGCCGTGGCATGCCAGCAACTGGTCCACATAAGCAAGCAGAGCCCCATCCGTGAGATGCAGGCAGCACACAAAACCACATACTCTGGTCCACAGAAAAACCTCTCTCCACGGAACCGGTCTCTGGTGCCCAAAAGGTTGGGGACCTCTGATATAGTGGATCTAATAGGAAATGTACAGAATATATTTTGCTGGTTTAGTTTCTTGCTAACCTAAATTCTATATTGCATTTAAAATGTATTACTTTGCTATCTTTGAAACAATTATTTCAGCAAACTATAAAATAAAGAAATAATATTGTCAAGCTATTGTCAGTTACCAGAAAAGCTGTCTAAATGTTCATGTTTAACTTTGCAGTGCACATGCTTTTTAACTTTACTTCTCCATAAAATGAAATCACATTCTCTTTCAGTTAAGAACTTTTATCATGTTTATTATCAAACAGTTTGATTAATGGATTCACCAATTTTTTTTAATCTTCCAGCTGGTGAAAAAGTAAATTATTAATCTGTGTAGGTACAAGACAAACACCTTCTTGCCCTAATTTTCAATTGATGTGGATGGATTGCCTTGCTAATTATAGATGTGGTGGCATTTAGAAAATGTAATCTTTTTCACATGAATACAAATATTTTTGGAAGACAGTTGACCTAATGTTTCATTTCTTGAATATTTAGAACCAAAATAAAAAATTAAGCCCGTTAAGTTAAATGAATTTGATTCATTAGAAAATAAGTAAATATTTTGATTGCTTCTGCTTAGAAAAAGGCACAATTTATGCTTTGTTCATTCATTTTATAAACTAGAACCATCTATGGGTACAGCATAATTAGTTTTAATACGGTAAAATATTAATTTCCTGAAACCTCATGTTACATTTATCTTCCTGAAATATAACTGGACTTTCCATTATATATACTGAGTCTTTTTAACTTTTGGCATATATGTTCCTGATCTTATGACTACTTAAACAGTTTTAGAATGTGGCCCAACTTGTTTGGAAATACTAAATATAAACTTATCTATAATCAAGAAGAGTGGTCTTTAAAAGACACATGACTGGAAATTTGGAGCTATAATCCCAACATACCCCACCTGGAGGCACATCTAGTATACCTTACTTTATCTTAGAAATGCCAAGTCTGCGCAGATATGATTCATATTTGGATGGCAGACACTGGGAAATACCCATAGGTAAACATAGGGTGAAAAAAACATTCCGTGGAAGGAAGCACGGAATGCTTTCATGGCAACCATTTCCTTTTTTTTTTTTTTACAAATTTTTTATTAATGTTTTCAAATAAACATAAACAAATAATACAAATATGGTGCATTTAATTAGAAAAACAAACACATAAAAAGCCTACTCAGTAGGTATTCAGAAATAATCGGCGGTCCCCCCCCCCTGCATCCACACTCCCTCAACCTTCCTACCTACTTCCCTCTCCCTTCCTCCCCCTCTTAACCACCACCTCTCCTCTTTCCTCCTTTCCAACTATCCTACACATCCCATCACCTTCTTTTCCACCACCTCGGATGCAGTTTAGGGGTACTAACCAATCATCTCCTCTTCTTAAGGACAAACATTTACATTATATTTATAAATACACCAAATTTTATATAATTCTACCCCTTCATCCCCTCCCCCCTCCCCCCCGGACTTCCCAGAACTGAGTACAGGGATAAATACATAACATCCCAAGTCTAAATTAAGCTATCCATTCATAATACAAACAAAATTAACATACTTTAACTCTAACATACAATAGTAAACTTGAATATAATATATATATATATATATATAAATTATATTAAATATATAAAAAATATTAGAAAAGAAAAATATTTATTCAAAAGCTATATGATAATTAATCACTTCATACTTTCTCTTAATATAATCTATCCATCTTCTCCATACCAAAATAAATTTTTCTTGAAATTGATCCTTCAAGTATGCGGAAACTTTTGCCATTTCTGCAAAATATGACACCTTCAATCTCCAATCATCCATAGTCGGTAATACCCCTTTCTTCCAGTTTTGAGCAATCAGTAATCTTGCTGCTGTTATACAATACAGCATCAGATTCATTTCTTTAGGATCCAAATTTTCCATAATACCCAATAAAAATAATTGCGGTGTAAATTTTATCTTTTTCTTAAAAATCTGTTGCATGGCAACCATTTCCATACCACTATTGAAAAAAACCTACATGAATGGTCAGGGAAGTCACCAGAAGTTGAGCAGGACTGTAGTTCTAACTTTTCTGGAGTACACCAGAGTATGAACAGGTGATAGATTTCTCCTGCAGTTACCAGGCTATATGTGCATATATTTTCAGGTACCATTAACTGAGTATGAGATTCATGTCTGGAATCTATTACACATGCACACATGTCTTTGTAATTTGTTTTTTTTTATATAAAGGGGGGGTGACTGAATCACTTTTGAGCCTGGGAAATAGTTTCTAGGAATGGTAGTTTCTGGGAGGATAGACTGAGATAAGATGTTTTCTTGTTCTTGATGGGAGGGGTTAGATATGAGGAGGTTGCAGTGCTGAAGTGTTGGAGTGTGTTGGAGTGTCTTGTCTTATCAAGAACAACTGCATAGATCAGTGATGGCGGACCTTTTAGAGACCGAGTGCCCAAACCGCAACCCAAAACCCACTTATTTATCGCAAAGTGCCAGGGCCACATCAGCATTGTGGTGCCCTCGGGGTGGGCGTGGGCGTGGGCATGGACCACTGGGTGGGCGTGGCTATGGTGGTCACGGCAGACTGAGTGTCATGGCAGGGGTGGGCGTGGCCACCTTGATGTTGTTCATGGGGAGGACACCTATGGGGGCTGGGCAGGATTGAGGGAGATCCAGGGGGTCTCTGGTGGGTGGGGCGGTGAGCAGGAGACTCATCCTGCAGGCTGAGGCAGGGGGAAGGATGGGGGTGCCATTGCTGCGGGGCAAGGCAAGGCAGGGGCGGCTGCTATCTGACACCAACAGCCACTGCACAGAGAGGCCAGCGAGTGCATGGGGGCATGCTCTACCACCTCTACTCGAGCTTGCTAGCCAGCTGCTTCGCCTCCTTTGTGCTGGGTGGGGCTACCGCTCCGGGTGCCAGCGGTGGCCTAATGGACCTGTGTGAGCTGGCGGCGGCNAAAAAAAAAAAGCAAACCCATTGCTAAGTTTTCATTTTATTTTTCAGTGATGTGCTTGCACTGCCATTCTTTAAACAAGAAGAGCCTCAACTTTCCCCCGAGAATGATACAAAACTCCCTCCGTTTCAATATGTGCTGTGCGCAGCGACATCTCCTGCCATAAAACTTCACGAAGAGACTCTGACTTATCTCAACCAAGGTAGGACCAAAGCAAAATTGAATGGATTCTGGTTGTTTGAATTGATCTTTGGTGGTTTGAAGACTAAACATAGCAGATCCTAATTTGGTCTGAAGATTGTTTGTGCATGACTGGGGGACATCATTTAAGGTACTGTGTCTGAAATGTGCCACAGTGGAGTAGAATTATGTATATTTAGGAAGATTATATTTTCACTGATTTTGTATTAGAGACATATTTGACAAATGAAAAATATTGCAATTGCCAGTTGCAATGTTGTACTCATTTAACATTAATTCTTTTACTGAGGTAGAAAAACAGAACTTTACTGAATGGTGAGAGATTGTAGATTTTGCTTTGTTTCTGCTTAAGACAATACTATCTGGTTACTGAATCTAGGAATCAAGGTGCAATAGAAAAATGCAAAATGTACACTATGAAGTGTATGAAGATTCTGCTACAAAATGCTGAAGAGTGTATACCAGTTTTTCCCAGCTAGTTCCCTCTAGATGTTTAAGATGTATATCTTTAGAATTCCCATACAGCACAGCACCATTTGGTCAGGAATTCTGAGAGTTGTCAGCCAACACATCTGGAAGACATTTGTGCTGGGTGTGCATTGTATGAGTTGGAGAATGTTGTGTATGATTCTGGGCTTCTTAGATAAAAGATGGAACATAGCAATGAATATTGAGGCTTGAATAGTGATTGGTTTGTGGAAAAAATGCGTTTGTACAACCCACAGTTGTTAGGTTGAACTTGCATGTTGTTGATAGTTTATTGCATGAGCCCAGTTAGTTGTGCTTTAAACTATTTCTAGAGGTTTCTCTTTCCCTAATAAATGTGGGGATATTTCTCATATATTTGTATATGTGTATCTGCATTATATATTTGCTAGAAGCCATGCTTCACAAAAACTAAGGTTGACAAAATTTAAAAAAAGATACCCCATTTTGCAACGAGCCATGATGGC
>NW_015386910.1:621641-623147 GCF_001527695.2 Protobothrops mucrosquamatus | reverse complement strand
GCTTCCAAAGGCCGCTCACTCAGTCTCCTGCCAAAACTGCTTCTTTTATAGGTTCCCTCACCCCGCCCAGCTTTTGCAGCTGTTCCCGGACTCCGCATTCATGGAGAGGGGGAGGGGAGGAGCCTGACCCTGCATCCCTCTGTCTGTGGCAATGGCGCACGTGCCCACAGGGACGGCTCTGCGTGCCGCCTATGGCACGTGTGCCATAGGTTCGCCACCACAGATCTATACAGTTCCAAGAAAATTGTAGGCTTCATAATAACTTTGTGCTGTTCAGTGTACTGTCTGTATGAACGTCTGCGTTGTGATCAAAAGGAGGCAGATGTTATAATCATAAATCATCCTTATTGAAGGAAGGCTTTGCCATATGTTATGTTAACATATGTTAACCAACACATGTGCTCTTTAAAGCTGAAGACCTTTTCATTCAATTCAAAGGATCATTTGTTCTAGGAACTCTCACACAGTTATTTCTTTGACATGGTCAATGCATACAGCATAACTTAGACATTTTTCAAAAGAAACAGATTGTCTTAAAATGGGCTTTTCAAAGAAATTGCAGGAAAATTATTATCATTAAATAATATAACATTTCATACAATGTTAGGGGACCTCCGTAGATTAAAAAAAGAGTTCTACAAGGAGAAGTTTTCTTAAAACATTTAAGCTTTTCCCAATGTTTATGCAGAAAAATGGAGGCTATAGTTACAGTCATGTATCTTATGGCTGTTAAATAATCTATTTCTATAAGGTAAAAAGGTTTTTATAATCTGAAGAAAAACCATTTATCCTGTTTCTGAGTAGTTGTGTAACTATAGCCTCCATTTTTGCATTGAATACCAAGGATAAAATATGTGTGGGATTTTCAGAAAAAGTAAAGAGTTTTTAATTTCCCTCTGATGGTACACTTGCTATATGTATTATTCAGAGAAGTTCAGTGAAAATGAACCTAAGAAATTCGGGAGTTCTTAGTTTGTTAGTCAGGTGGGCATCAGGAACACAATATATTTTGACTGCAGATGAACAAGATTTCCATTGGACTATGTTTCATGCTGGACTGTGTTTTCTTCTTTCACATGGGTGGAATGTAGGGACTGAACTTTCGTGATCTGAGAAATATGCTTTTTTTTTCTTAGTGTTATGTGAGAGTCCAGCTGATTATTAACCAGACCTTATTAAATAGATATGGCTTAGATATGTCAACTTAATCTCCTGGAACTGGTTTTTCTTCACTTTGCTTCTATGAAGATGAGCAGTTCTGCTAGTTCTTGATATTTGTAGATTCTTGGAAAAATTCTCTTCTGTACTATATGCTATATAAATAGATAAAGGAACCAGTGTTCTTCTATACTATATGCTATATAAATAGATAAAGGAACCCCCCAAAACAACTCTAATTTTGAGAAGGAAAAATGAAATTCATATTTTAAAAAAGGTATAGGAAATATATATATATATATATATATATATATATATATATATATATATATATATATATATATATAT
>NW_015386910.1:605995-621239 GCF_001527695.2 Protobothrops mucrosquamatus | reverse complement strand
TGCTCTTTTATTTATGATGTTTTTAATTGCAGGCAAAAATGGTGTTAGTTGATGCAGAAAGCTCATAAAAATTCTTTTGAAGACAGGTGGAATTGCTGCATATAATACAATTCAGGAACATTGTGAACCTAGTCGATTTTACTACTTTTTTATTATTATTGTGGAACCACACTGAATATATATGTACTATAGCCAGCTTAGTAGAACCATATAAACAAACCTCTTTGGCTCTGGTATGTCTTGACCTGCTGTCAGGCCTTTCTCAGCTGACAAGACAAAATATTGCAAACATATATTTCCCAGGGCACAAAGGCACAGATAAAGCAGATTTATTGTGGTAAGCCTTTGACCCATTACAAAAGAAGTCTAGTTATTGCAGTGCATCAAATGCAAGTTCTATTGATACTACAGTCAATATTCAGTTCCTTGTGCCTTTTTCCCACCCATTCTACATAAAGCTATTCTCTTGTGAACCGGTGATGCAATATCCATGTGTACTTTGTTTTGGAAATGGCCTAATAGCAGGCTGTTTTACTTTTGATTGGTTCAGCTTGTGGAAAACCATAGTAAGAAAAGATGGATTATACATACAGGTAGTCTTTGTTTAGTGACTGCCTCATTTAATGACATTTTATTTATTTAATATTTTATAGCCTCCCGTCTTTTACCAAACTCTGGGCAGCTCCCAATCAAGAATTAAAGTTGCATAAAAAAACTATTAAAGCCATATTAAAACCATAAACATTAAAAACAACAACAAAAAAGAACTGGCGCCAAGTCAAGCTGTCAGCTTATCCTAACCCAGCATTATGGATAAGGCCAAGTCTTCAGTTACCATGGCTAAAATGTTCTGGAGCGAATCTCTTGTTATTCTTGATAATTTTAATAAAGTGAATGGAGTTATTCTAAACGCGGCTTTATGTGGAAGAGTTGGTTTTTTGTTTTCCTTTTGTTTTGCTCTATTTGTTTCCTTTGTTTCCAGAAGAGCTATAGTAATGGTTATTATTTTTTTTGCTTTTTTCAGAGAGTTTTGTCTTATTCTTGAGCTCTTATTCAGCAATAGCTAATTCCATAATTCTCAGGGTCCATATCAATAGAATTTTGGCGTAAAGTATTTAAAGTATTTGGGTAACAAAAAAACCCACTATTATTTCTGGACAAAATTCCAGAAATGTAACATTTTCTCTGCATAAGGAAAAGATATATATTTTTTAAAAAAAAAAATCAATTTCACTGGTCAAACCAGAAGTCATACTGATTATTATTTTAGATTGCCTTGTTATACACTGAACTACATTCTTGTACAAGGAGGGGAAGTGATTAGAAGAACTTGAAAAGCCTGTTTCTCCATGTCTGCTTCTTGTTTTATCATATTTATAATTTTGATCTTGTTCTCAACATTTGGTTACCAAACAAACAGTATTATATCCAAAATAAATACGTTTATATTTCTGATTAGGCTTATATACATGGAAATACAGGCCAAATTCTTACCTTGATAATAGAAGAATAGATTTAATTCCCATGAGTTCCTGTATTGCACTAAACTCTTACAGTTAATTGTATAGTTTTGTACCATTTTGAAAGACTATTGACCAGATTCAACTGTGTTTCTAATAGCAACATGTGACAAGCTTAATACAAAACAAATGTTCAAAGCTATTTCTAAAATAAATGAAAAGTCATTGCTATTTACTAAAAACACACCTGCTCATTTCATGCTGAGAGTTTCTGTGTGATACACAGTTATATTATTAGGAGGTCATTTAAAGAGCTGATCTTGTCACTGGGTTCTCATCTATGTGATCCTCTGGAAGCTAGTAAATAGCCCCAAAAGGGAAGAAACAGACTAATTCCATCATTATATCTGCTCTTTAATTAAAGTACTTGTATGAAGACCAGTTTTAGGTCATTGTTTGAATTCTCTGGAGTGCTTAGTATTTACCATTCATCTTTTTGCAGTTAGCTTTTGAAAAATATTAATAGTGCAAATTTATGCATGACTACTCAAAAGTGCCCACTGGGGCTAATTCATTTATTTTAGGGTTAGACTCAGTGGCTATAGTAGTAACCTCTCCTGATAATTCCTGAAGCAAAGATCCATTAGTCAAATTCTGTGGATTTAAATGGTAGAATATCTCACTCTGATGGTACAACACAATAAAAAACACACATATTGCTGAAATAATTATAGAAAATATTCAAGAATACTTGTGTATTCTTGGAGCTGCAGCTGATTTGAAAGATGTAGCTGTTTAAGAAGACATCTTCCAGATGATTACATGCAATTAGACCATGTAATATGTTTCAAGTTGTCTTGGAAGGAATTAGAAAGTTCTAAATTCTTGGAATATCCACATCATTGATATAACAAAAATACAATATTTAAATTAAGCATAAGTTGCAATAATGTCTGACCATTTATTAGGAGAAAATTGTCAAAAACAACAACAGCCCCAAAGCATCTCTCCCAAACATGATTGATGCCGGTGCAACTGTCTCTTGCTATTCTTGCTGCAACATGCTTAAACAACTTGGAAATGTTTCCTTGAACTCCTAGGTCAGTCATATGAAATCCGTCTACTTGAGAATAGGAAATTGGGAGAGTTCCAAGATTTAAACACAAAATATGTGAAGGTAAGGATATTTTTTTCCTGCTGCCACACATAAGAGCTACTGGATATAGATTATGTTGCTGGAAAACACTTTAATGGTACATGAGCCATAGTGGTTGTTCTGTTTCCTGATTTACGTAGAAATAACTGGAATTCCAGGGTTTTGTGTACATTAGAGATTTTCTAAATTCCTTGACTACTATGAACATTTTCTTCATAAATTATCTGTATTTAATCTGTGCCTTTCTTTCAGATTCGCTTTGCATGTCAGAATATTCCATAGTAGAATTTTAGAATGCAGTTTTTGTACATTGTACATTGTCTGCCAAGTGTGGAACCTGAATGAATCCAGGATTCTTTTGTATTTTACATTATTATTCATGATGCATAACTCATTTTTAAGGAAACTTGAATACCCATAGTCCTTTTTAAGAAATCCCCAATGTTTGAGGACTCTCAAAGAATGAATACTGTTTGAGAACTATTGATGTAGACCTTTGGTTTTCTGGTCACAAAGTTAGACATATTTTGGACTGAAATAGCATTTACATTTCTTGACTGCATCCTTATTTGCAATAGTGCAACATCTATTAAAGATCAAATAGAGGGTTACTGATTTTTTTTAATTGCAGGTATGACTAGGTAAGACTACCTTTGCACCGCTGCTGTCGCTCATAATATTGATCTATAAAGGGTAGTTTTTGACAGCATCCAGAGTTTTCCACATTCACCCCAGTGTATGATAACAGATATTTGTCGATTACTTGGTCAGCATAGCAGATCAGTAAATGACTTGAGAATGTATGACTATAATTTGGAGTTTTGCTATCACTTAAGAATTCAATGTTTCTTTATATATTGTGTTTTAGAATAAAAAAAACAAAACATCGTGTAATAAAATGACTGCATATTTCTATCCTGGCCAAACAAATGTTCATAAACTTAGTGAATTGCACTGGAATTTTAACAGGCCACTTTGCAATCAGAGGCACATCCATTCTCAATGCATCTAGTTCAAAACATACATGCAAGCCTACAGTTCATAACATGGAAATCAATATATAAACCCAGATCATTTTGGATCTCTCTCGGACTTTTCATTTGGATATAAAACTTCTAAGATCTTCTCCCTTAATAAATGGGCTGATTAAATAAAGACAAATAATTAATATCCTATATTATAAAGGCTACTCACTTTTATCTTTTTTCAGTTCCTGGAGATTTCAGAATATTGCTCTCCTTTCTATTACTCAATCTTTCTCCAAATATTTCACTTTCTTGATGTTTAGTTCTTTCAAGGATTTGTTAAAAACAAGTAGTGACCGTAGATACGATTTGCAAAGTGGGATATATCTAGCTATTTGCAGTGGATATCACATGACAAGATACTATAGTACTAAACAATACAGTTTTCCAGATTGCAGATGTATATTCTGAATAGCAATTTTATTTAATTAAAATATTCTTCTTTATGATGATGGGTGATTTCTGCACATCCACTTAAATAAATAAAATACACATTGCAAGTCTTCTATCAGCTTTGTCCTAGAAGTGGAAAGTGTATTTTTTTAAAAAAATACAAGCTTCTTGTATTATTTCATCCACTTTTCTCCCCATAGAGCATTATTCGGGTAGTTTTTCATGATCGGCGTTTGCAATATACCGAGCACCAACAGCTAGAAGGCTGGAGATGGAGTCGTCCTGGAGACCGCATCCTTGACATAGGTGAGAACTTTTCATTACGGTATCCATTGCTTCTTTCTTGGATGTATGACTTGCCCGTAAAACACAACAAATATTACAAATATACCTGTTGTAATATTTATGAATTTGGAAAACAGTTGGTTCTTCTTTATACCTGTTGCAATATTTACAAGCTGGAAAATAGTTGGTGTCTTGAAATAAACAACAAGCTTTTGCTTTTGTTAGATTTCATTCCAACATCAATGAAATGTGTGTGTGTGTTTTTGTATTAATATATTTATTTCTCACCTTTTAGGTAAAAGCTGTTAGAAAAGTGGCTTTTACATAACCATATATATTTTTGCTGATAATATAAACAAACTCTTTACCTGTGCTATGAAAGCCAGAAGAGGTATTAAATAGGGTAGGATAATGTTAGTTTCCCAGGATTTACAACTCCAAGAATCCCTTTCAGATGGAAAAGCTAAGACCAGGTTTCTTACTCTGCAGCTAGTTGTGTCAGGCTGGTCTTTCAAATGCATCTGGTGTTTACACTGCAATGTTTCTTCTCTTCAATTTTTAATTTTTTTAATATTTTAGGGGTTTTCTTCTACAGATATCCCACTGTCAGTTGGTATCTTAGATCCCAGAGCAAGTCCCACCCAGCTGAATACGGTTGAATTTCTGTGGGATCCATCTAAGAGAGCATCTGCGTTTATTCAGGTAAGGAAAGAAAATAACCCCTAAGTGGAATATGTTTTACCTCAGATCATTAGGGGGTACTATTCTTTCATGTTCTCTGGGATATATTTGGTTGAGAATATATGGGATTAAGAATCTGAGAATTTTATTTCAGCCTCTCTTTAACTTTAATTGGTATTCCTTTCCATATTGCCCAGATATCACACCAAAGCAAAAGAAATAATATAATTTAAAATGAGATTGGAATCTTATATGTTGATAATAAATTGTGAGAAGACAGTAAAAATAGGATTATACAGTGCATTTAACAATGACATTCAACCTCTAGGGTATGCACATTTTGGAATTTGAAGAATGGCTGCTATAAATATGAAATTGATCATAAAATAACACTTCTAAAGACAAGAATGTTTACTAAATGGGCAGGACAGATCACCTTAACTTATGTTTAAAAATTAATTTTCAAAAGGTGATCCCATGACCCTGGGACACTGCAGCCATCATAAGTACATGTCACTTGTCAACAGTTCGAATTTTGATCACATGACCGGGGGATATTTCAAAGGTCGTAAGTGTGAAAAATGCTCATGTCAGTTTTTTCAGTGCCGCTGTAACTTTGAAAGGTCACTACATGAACTGTTGTAAGTTGAGGACTACATGTACTGTCTTCCTAACCTCAGGAGCATGTGCTACATATGTGCCATAATTAAGTCAACTGAATTTTGTTTTCACTTTTAATGTTTTATAAGGCAAGAAAGAAACAAGACTACAAGAGAACGGCCTGGAACAATATATCTCAACATTCATAGTTTTTATATATATAATACTAACTTTATCCAAAATATGTATATATATCAGTTCAACTAATGGAAGATACAAATAGGCAATACTATGCACTTTATATTCCAATTATTGAAGATTACATAATTTTCATTTTTCTCCAAGAAGAGGAGTAAAATATTTTTTTTAACAAAAAACATTGAGGGTTAAAGGTATCTCTGAATATTAAAAGCGGCCTCACCATCTGAGCACAACAGTATCTGCTTCAGTTAACCATACTGAAGTATGGTCCAAACTACCAGTGAACTTTTAATCATTAAAAGGCAGATAATTATAGGACAAATGTTATCCTTTCCATTATTTAATGTTTGGTGGAAGAAAATAGCTGCTTTAGGGAAGAGCTGATGAAAAGAAGAATGCAATTTGGGTAATAGCATTAGCATCTCTATACTGCCCATTGAGTTTTACAGCTCAATGGGTGGTTTACAATGTCAAAGCATTATTTGCATATTGCTCCCATCTGGGTCTCATTTTACCATCATTGGAAGGCTGAGCCAACCTTGAGCTCCATCAGGATCAAACTCCAGGCTGTGGGCAGAGTTTGCCTGCAATACTGCATTCTAACCACTGTGCCGCGAGGATTCAGTAGGTACCTCCATTTAGGTAATACTGATTCCTTTCCCAGTAGGTTACATTATTAGTTCCCCACATGGGACCTGTCAAATACCTCTATTAAAAACAAAACAAAACACCCCAAATTTCAAACAGCGTGATTTGGACTTGAGCGCTAAGCACATCTCTTTTGGCTAGGTACACTGTATTAGTACGGAATTTACTCCAAGGAAACATGGAGGGGAGAAAGGGGTACCGTTCCGAGTACAAATGGATACGTTTAAACAGAATGAAAACGGGGAGTATACAGAACACTTGCATTCTGCAAGCTGCCAGATCAAAGTATTTAAGGTATGTGGCTAATTTCTTCTATTAATTTGGTGCCATAAGGAGATGCTACAAATGACATTTCTTCTCCCCCCCTTCATTATTCTTGAAAAGAGGATGGTTGGACAGATATGAGGGGATCTGTAGGCTCTCAGAAAAAGAAGGGTGTATGAAGTTTAAATTGGCACAATTATGGGTGGGGAGAGATTGGTCTGTGAAAATTACAGATAACCACATATATTTTGGATTGTTCATTAATTTTTGACATCTCTTTACTTCCTCTTGGTGATCATTACCCCGCTTTTGTCAGTTATTCAATTTCCTTTATATGGCCCCTTCAGGTCTTAGTTCACTGAACAGCTCTCTGTGCATCCAGAACTGATTCCTAATCTCTTTCCATTTTTTTTCTCATTAGAATGGGGTACATTTGTACTTCCAATATCTTATTCCCAACCTGCACTTCATTTGACATAAGGTTATCTATTCATGGGATCCTACCTAGTACTTTTCAAATTCTGGGGAAATTGGCTCTTCTGAACTCTAGGGTGAATGAATGACTGCTTCAGTTTCTATTTTTATATAACTTGAGCATGGCCACTTTCTTATTTCTTTTACTTTTCGGTAAGCACTCTCAAATGTATAGAATGAGATCTAGGAAAGCCCGTCTCCTTTTTTTCTTGTCTGGAAAATGGAAGTCAGTAAGCCCAGCTCTGAAGATCTTGCAGTGCTGACTTTCTTTGTTTCCAATGATGTTCCAGATGGTTAAAGTCTTCTATTATTACCATGTTTCTTTTCTCTGTAATTTCTGTAAGATATCTAAGAATGATTATCCACTTCTGTCTGGTTTGATAGTCTATAGCACACCATCATAATACTATTTTCATTAGTTTCCCTTCCTTGTATTCTTACAAAGTACTTCCAAATAGACTGATGCTAAAATTCCTGTCTATCAGCACATGTGTGTGCTTCCCACGTATGAGGCTACTCTTCCTCCCCTTTTGTCTGGCATATTACTTTTGAGTAAGTTATATCACTGAATCCCTACATTCCACTCATGAGTTTCATCCTACCGGATTTTGTAATGTTGACTACATCATATTTGCATTTAGCCTCCTAGTTCTTTCTGTTCATTTACTATAATTTGTGCATTTATATAAAGATTCTTGACTCATGTGACTTGGCCTATTCCTTCCTGCATTCCACTTCGGATCAATTTCCGTAATAACACGTGCTAAAATAAAGGTGCGATAAAAAACAAATAAATAAAAACTAGAAACAAAATTGAATTCTAGCTATCACCAAGCAAATTGGAATATTAGCCAATGATGATTAATATAATAGATTATATCCCTCTGAATGAAGGCAGGTATGTCTCTGTATACACGTATATGTGTTTGACTTTTGGAATGGAGAGTGTGATACTGATACTTTATTGGGATATTGTTTTATATGCAATAAAGTTAAAATTATAAAAGGAAGTTCTCCAATAAAAATCCTCTCTGCCATGAAATTCACTTGATGAATAATCACTTTAATAATTCTAGTATCTGTGAGCCTTCTAAGTTTGTTGAGTAGCTAAAGTCTAAGGTTTGCAGAAGAAAAGCAGGATTTGTCCTGCTCACCATGGTCATATCCTCTGATGCCATTGCTAATGCAAAGTATCCTTCAGAAAGGCTGGAGAAATTGCAGCACCCTCTATATATTGTTGTACTACCAGCATTTCTCTCCAGAGCCATATTGGGCAAGATTTAGAGTTCAACAACATCTGGAACAGATCCCCCTAGCCAGTTTTACAAAAATAATTTTCTATCCTATACCCCATGGCACATATACGCAAGGGAAGAATGTCCATTAAATTATGCCTCAATGTCACTTTTTTCATCTGTCAATAAAACCTTCTGCACTTTCTGTTTAACAATCCTTTGCTTAAGACAAACTAAATTTGTATGTGCTTTTATAGCCTAAAGGAGCAGATAGGAAACAGAAAACAGACAGAGAAAAAATGGAGAAGAAAACCACTCAAGAAAGGGAGAAATATCAGCCTTCCTATGATACAACCATTCTCACTGAGGTACCACTGTCCTAGAGTTGCAGTGTTTTATGGTTATTACTTGCAAAAGACTGCATATTTTATATGTATAGAAGGCAATATTGTGGAGTGTTCAATTTTGAAGTAAAATGATACATTGGGTAAAGTCTAAAACAGGACACTGTTGCATTTTTAGATTTGGTGGTGCTCAGTATGACCTGCTTGACCTGTATTCAAAACTAATATATCCTAAAATGGATGCTTTCTAAAGTTCCAAAGAGCTGAAAAGGATGTTCTGCTGGATTCTGAAATATCAGAGTAGCCAATAATAACTTTCTAAGCCAATTGAAAAGAAGTTACTTAAAGTGTCCCCACTTGGATACTGAGGTAATTTTCTAAAATCCACAGGCTTGGCCTATCATTAGATGCAGTGAAGAAGCCACTTTTGGCAATGAATTGAGGTCAAACTCCCACCCCCATTCCCTGCCACCGGAATAATAAATAATAACCACTTCTTTTGCATCTCAGGCTGCATGTACAATTATATTGTAATCTCAAAATGTATAATTCTGCAGACCTCCTCAGAATGATACTCACAATGTGCCAGGCTGGGTGTACAGAAGGAGAATGGTTGTGCTGTTGTGCCGGGGAAATAACATGTGAGAAAGAACCACAATCCTCTTGACGAGTACCTCCACTGAATGAGAGGGATTGCTCGTAGAAACAGGGCCTTAACAATGGGGCATCCAGATTATAGACGGACTTCCCTAGAGAGGTTTACTGATGTATATATTCTTTCAGCCCAGAGTGAAGGTCTTCTGATGATCTCAGTTGTTTAAATCTTTAAAAATGATTTTTTGATCTTATTATGTTATCCTCTGCTTACTTCTACCTTCAAGATATTTTTCCCTTCAATTCTTCTAATTCATTTTAGATTTTGTGTTTTATTTGTGCAGGTCATTTCATTTCATTATTGGGCAATTTAAGCAAAACAAAAATAATAATCAGATCAATATGCAGATATTTTCTCGGTCTGCAGGAAAGTTTTGGTCTCATTCTTCTGTTGAGAATTAATTGAATGTTGACATTTTAGTCTTAAAGTTCACATTGCTGCAAGACCCAGATTAAACAAATATTGAGAAAGTAGGGCAAAGTTAATGTTTAAAAAAGAGCTGAAACAAATTTGCTGTTTCATTCATAGAACCTTTTATATCTGTCTGTGTCATTTACCCAGCACATTATGTGTCCTAATAGTTGAGGACAATGAGACCTCTGCATGGAAAGTGACCTAGTTTTAAAAGGACTATCAGATTAAGGTGGCCTGCTGTTGATGAGCATAACCTTTAGCATCTTAAAGCAGGAAGCCATATAGTCCTTGTTCCAAAAAAGTTAAATATTTACTAATGTTTGTATTTACTGTGAAGAGAAAACTTAAGTTAATGCATAGGTTGCCTGTTGTATCACTGCAAATGAATGGTGAAATCCTTTTAGCTGTCCCAGCTGTGGCACCCCTTACAGCTACTAGCAAATCCACAGTATGGATAAGGGATAATATCTTAAGCATATTTCTTAAGCATATTTCAGAAGCACAGCTGTAGGGAATTGGGGCTGGAGGAGAAACAGGAAACATCCAGCTGCACAAACATTTACTCTTAGAACACTAGATTCTGCTAAGAATTCAATTATATAACAGTATATAATAATTTAGCATAGGTTTAGAATTATTTCTGTGTAAAAAGGGAGTGGATAGACTTGTAATAGCTTTCTTGTAAGACCCATTCTGCATATATTAAGTATAACATGGTTATATGTAGTAAAGAGGGCTTGAAATGTATTACATTCTATATTTATAAATTGGCAGCCCTTTTCCCCATTGAATATACAGTTGAAGTAGGGCTTTTAATTTGTTCCACCACGTACAAATCTACAGTGCTAGGAAACTAACTGTAGGTTAATTCCCTGCTTATTCTTTTGAGTAACTACTTGAATTGTAGTGCATATATGATCATATATGATGTTGGGAATATGCATGTTGGTGATAATAAATATATTTTTGCTATTGATCCAACAAAAGCTAGTTTTAAAATAGAATGAGATTATATTTTTGGATTCTCTTTCTCAACACATTGGTTTTGTTTGCACAGTGTTCCCCATGGCCAGATGTGCCTTATCAAGTGAACAACACTCCATCTCCAAATTACAACAGCTCTCCAAACAGTTTCAGCCTTGGAGATGGGTACGTGATAAATATTTTTGTCTTTTCTGCTGACAGAGGCATCCCAGTTTTGAGATTTTATGATTGTGTGTTCTAAACACTTCCGAATGTAAAAGATTAGGAAGCTTAACCTGGCTTTCAGGCCCAGCTTAATGTTGATGGACTGAGATTGTAAGATCCATTCCTCTGCAGCTAAACTCTTGCACAACTTTGTCTTATTTTAAAGCTATTTACATAAGAGAATATACGCAAGAGAGTTTTTAGACAATTTTTTCCTACTATTAGCTAGGAGAAAAGATAATGTCTTAATTGTCTGTTCTGTCTATTCCTTCTTCAAGGATCTTAAGATACAATATGCAACCTATTCCCTCCATTTTAGCTTGGTAACAAAAAAAATGTGTTGGGCTAAGGCAGGGGTCCCCAACCCCCAGTCTGTGGTGGACCAGTACCAGGCTGCGGCATGCCAGCAACTGGGCCGCACAAACAAGCAAAGCCCCATCTGTGGGGTGCAGGCAGCACACAAAACCATGCCCCCTCTGGTCCATGGAAACACCTCTCTCCACATAACCGGTCCCTGGTGCCCAAAAGGTTGGGGACCTCTGGGCTAAGGGATGTTGGTTTGCTTAGTTCTGTAGCAATTTTTAAGGCTAAGTGAAGAACTGGACATGATTTCCCTCAGTCTGATCTATAAACCACCTCTGGATCTCAAGATCCTGTCATCATAAATAAATATGAATCACTTCAAACCTTGCTAGAATAGTGATCTACAATAATAATGATTTTATTTATATATTTATTTTTAAAATACGACCACCCATCTTATGAGCCATCGCTCTCAACAATACTAAAACCCCAGAAACAGTAACAGAACCTGACATTCTCTGACATATCACCAAATATGGACCCTGAGCACCAATCTCCTCCTATCTCCATGCTTGTAGAAGAACCAGCTGTTTGTGGGGAGAAAAAAGCAAAGGTCTGCCAGATCCCAAGGAAAAGGTGTTCCACAGAGTAGGGGCTGCTATGAAAAAGGTTCTATGCTTTGTAGGACCAGCTAGATGACAAACTTTGAGGGAAGAGACCTAGCTCATGCCAAAGCTTTTTCTACCACTTGAATGAGATTTAGCTCCAAGTAATGCCGATTCCTTTTTAAAAATCAAGACACAGTTTAGATGCTTGATATTTTATTTTAAAACTGTATTGTAGTCATTAACCAGCAAAGATGCTTGAGAAGACTCAAGCAGCTCTTGTTCAAACAAGGAGCAGGTGTCTTTGCATTTATACACGGCCCAAATTTAGAAAAAAATAATAATAAGATTCATTTTAAATGTTTTAATGTATCAACCAGACTGTATGGTGGAAGGGGTGGTGGGGAATGGCCAACTTTATTAAATGAGAGATTTAAAAAATGCTTTCTTTTTTCTCAACTCTATACATTTTTTTAGCAACAGTTCTCCAACTCATCAGGTGGAGGTCCTGCCTTCCAGCAATGATGTAAGTATTTGGGATCGTGTTAATGTGGTGCTTTTCTTTTTTAGGACACTGATGAACAGTTCATTTCAAGACCCTCTTATTCTTTTTGCAATGTAGCATCTCCTTCCCTCTGCTTCTATTCAAGATGCTCAGCAGTGGCTTCATCGAAATAGGTTTTCTCAGTTCTGTAGACTATTTTCAAGTTTCTCAGGTATGTGTATTTAATGTATGCTTAAAAGGGGTACACCTCTACTTTGCATAGGCCGTGTGTTGACATTTCTGCAGGATAGTTTAACTAGGCATATTTGTATACAACGGCTTTCTGATGACTACGTGCAACACGCCTCCTTTTCTATCCCCGCCCTCCCTGTTTTCTAATTAGCATGTATGGTCAGCAAGCATCTGTCATAAAACATCTGTGAAAGGTGGGTCTGTATTCTTGGATATATGTTCTTGGAAGGAAAAAGAAAATCATCTGTGCTTGAAATGTATAGGTGCCGACTTACTGAAGATGTCCAAAGAAGACTTTGTTCAGATTTGTGGCCCAGCTGATGGCATTCGACTTTTTAATGCCATTAAAGGAAGGTTTGTTATAATCCTTGTTCTTATACCAGTCATAGTGAGTTGAGATATGTGAATATTGTGGAAGACAGAGGCCCAAATTTAATACTGTAACTCTGCATCATCAGTCATTAGTACTGCTACTTGTAAAAATCGCAGATGTCCTCAGATCCAATCTGGGTCAGTCACCGGGACCAGAAATTTTGTCTTCTGAGCTTTTGGACTTCTGTTGGAGTCCATCTTCAGGGAACGTCTCTCTAGCCTAGTTCTCTGAAGATGAGCACCAGCATGAATCTGAAAGCTCGGAAGACAGAAACTCTGGTCTTCCAGTGACTGGCCCAGATTGGATCCTGCAACATCATCCTGGGACGTGTAGATTTGCCTTCATTCGTGACTCTGCTAACACCTTACTGTTCAATTACAGCATATAGAAACAGATTTATTGATACAGAATACAGAATAACAGAGTTGGAAGGGACTTTGGAGATTTTCAAGTCCAACCCCTTACTTAAGCAGAAGTCATACTGATCATATCCTTGGATAGTCATGTTAAAGTTTTTGATTAAGGTTAGAGAACTGTACGTTTGCTTACAATGCCAAAACTGAAAAGAAAATTTTGTTTTGTCTTTAGGAATGTAAGGCCTAAGATGACCATTTATGTCTGTCAAGAACCTGAGCAAAATCGGTCTCATCTTCATCAAAAACGAGAGAATGGAGATAGTAATCTTTGTAGTAAGTATCACTTGGGCAGAATCTGAGCTGTTTCAGAACTTTTATTATTCATTTATTAACTATTTGCTTCACATTTATTATCTTGCTTCTGCCCTATTGCACTTTCCATGACCAAATTCTGTAAAGAAAAAAAAAAAGAAATGAAAGGATTTTTTCCCCCATCTTTGATCCATTGTTCCTATAGTATCTGAAAAATTCTAAGCACATCTAACAGGTCCCCAGTGATGTGAAATTTGTCAGGCAGGCAGGTTTCATGTCTTCATTAGGAGAACTCTGTCTATAATGTTAACTCAGTTCTGAATTAAATGGCCTCCAAAAGCGATATATGGCAAATCACCAAAATGAGATCACAACTAAGTATTGTGGTTGATTTTACCGCTATTCCTATACCCCTATTTATAACAACAATAAGTCTCCACAGTGTCTGCTCCTTCTCCTGATAATAGAAGGATTCTTCTCATGGCCCAGTCCCCTTGTAAAGTAGATGAGTTGGTTTTAAGGTTTAAACATTCAACTCAAAGGGCAAGCAGTTATTGCATCTAATGGTTTAGGTGCAAAATTGAAAATGGAATCAGTAATTGACCATATCTACAGGATCTCTTTCCGAGGGCTAGACATGGGTTTGTAACCCTGCAATTACCTTTTGAATCACATAGTGGTCTTGGAAAACTTACTTTTAAAAGAGGATTTTGGCTATCCCTGGAAGACATACAGCATCACAAGACTTCTTGTCTGCCCCCTGCATAACCTTTGAAAAGTTGTGTATCAACCAACATGATGTCTGATTTTCAACACTCTTTGTCAAGTTTTGGATGAATGAAATATAGAGAGGGGCTTTGTATCATATGAAAGGCAAAAAGCATATCCCTCAAGACACAATAAATAATTTATAGGCTGATCTTGTGCAAGTAATGTGTTGGCCTGTAGCAATTAACTGCATTAGCTAGGATTATTTTTTTATTTTTGTTTATTTTTATCCTATCTTTATTATTTGTATAAATAACTCAAGCTGGGGAACATACCTAGTACTTCTCTTATTTTCCTTACAACAGCAACCTTGTGAGGTGGGTTGGGCTGAAAGAGAGTGACTAACACAAAAGAGGGTCTCGCATAATCACATGTCACCTGCAACTTGCCAGTATGTTCACTCCTGAAAGTTGGTCTTTCTCCAATACTGTTGCAGTATACCATGCTATCTTCTTAGAAGAGTTAACAACCCTGGAGTTGATGGAGAAGATTGCAAACTTGTACAGTATTTCCCCACAGCAGATAAACCGGATCTATCGGCAGGGACCTACAGGGATCCATGTGTTAGTGAGCAACGAGGTAAGAGTTTTCACTAGAATATTTTGCACCTGATACTAGATTTTGATGTTCAAGGCATAACATTAACTTATTTGTTCCTTCTGAATTAGGTTCCTTTCAAATTACTTAGCTTCAAAACATTAAAATGTCTTAATCACTCTTTACTACTTTTTTAAAATGTTCATCAACTTAAGGTGCCTTGATCCTTGA
>NW_015386910.1:548574-605729 GCF_001527695.2 Protobothrops mucrosquamatus | reverse complement strand
CCCCCCCTCCATCTCCAGTTAACTGATGAAAGTTTGAGATAAACAGGAGTGGATTACCTAAATAGTTTTAAATATAGTTAGTTTTGAGTAAAAATAAGGGAAGTCAGACAATCTCAATTTACATTTTAGAAAGTGATCTCAACTGCAAAATCAATGGCTTTGTATCATTTTGATTAGTCTTCTGATAGGCAGAGGGTAAGGGAAAAGATACAGATGTTCCTAGATAGCACTATATGAAGACTGAAATATATAAAAATGCAAGATATTTTGGTAAAAGGAACTGATATCAGCCCTAATAACTATGAAGTTTCTTGCTTTGGGGCAAATGGGGAGGAAATTCACCATCTTTCTTCTAACTACTTCTAAATATATCTCACTTAATTATACCCTGTATTTACCTGCCAAATATTACAGCTTTTTCTGAGTAGCCTTCTGCATGCTTCAGAATCACTTAAGAAGTTTCATTGTATTTGACCTCTGGACTGGAGTTATAGCAAAGCACAAAATTCCCATGTGGTTATGGATCAAGCCTGTAATGTTTGTTCTGAAAGTTGCTCGACTGTTTCACCCCGATGATTCAGAAACTTGTAACGTTTGAATAGTCATGAAATGCTTTAAGGCAGCATTTGGAAAGTGGAATGGCCTTGACTAACTTTGGTGCAAAAAGACTTTCATTAAATATTTAGGTTACTGATTAACAACTGCTATTGCCTTATTTTTATGTTCTAATGGTAGGGCAGTAGCAAGGGATGTAAAGGAAAGGCAGCAGTTGGCTGTACCTACCTCATGCTTGATTTGTGCATGTTGCGAGTAGCCTTGACTTTAGTTTTGGTGAATATTTCTACATTTGGACAGTGAGTGGAAGAGAAGAAACCTTAAATGCGTGGAAGAATTATGACAGGGAGATGGATCCTAGTGTCACCCATTATAGCAATCTGAACAAATGTTTAGAAAGGTTAAGTGCTAAATGTACTGATGTCTGTAAACATTTACAATCAACTTGTGCATTTCAGTACTTGAGCACCTGTCATTAAACAATGTTAGCGTATTGAATTGGAAAGCTTTTTTCCTCACTTGCTTTCAAGATCTAAAACAGATATGCTTCCTTTTGTATCTCCAAAATAATGTTTGGGTGTATATACAGTAAGTATAGTGGTAGTAATAGAAATAGTAGTAGTAATAGTAGTAGTAGTAATGTTATGTGGTTTTTAGAGCCCAAAGATTCCTACAATGAAAATGGCAACTTGTTTTCTCCTACATGGGATACTTTCTTGTATGATAAAAGGAATGGTGGGGGAAAGCCAAAGACAAATAGGCAAAGCCTCAAGTATTCACAAATAATGGAAACTGTGCCAGAAAAATCTCCTAGAATCCTAAGTGAGGCTATTTCCCATTGTTTCCTTCTCAATTCTTCTCAGAGTTGACCTTCCTGGGAAAACCAAATAATTGCCATCTACTACTTGTAACTAACTCTGTGTTGCTGAAATAATAACGGGTTTCAAAGTATGCATTGAATCTGACAAATTTCTACTTTCTAGCCTTGTTCGTTTGGTGAACTATTTTGTAAGGTTGTGCCTGATATTCAAAAGAGATGCTTTGCAAAGTGCATTAGTAGTACGAAACATCTCCAAAGCATTAAAGCACTTGTGTGGTTTGCAAGATGACTGGGGTATAGCAAAGATAACCATGTGGATAAATAGAGAGACATTTTTGCCCAGGCTATGAAAGAAACAAAATGGCTGTACAAATACATGCCAAGTCAGTTTTGGAAGGACTTGCACAGCCTTGCAAAAGACATGATGGTTTTAACGCTTTGAAGGCATGCTAATGCTCTTCACACTAACGACCTACAAAGCACTTTTTCTGACTACTTTGCACAGTCATACTGTCTCATGGTAGTTATTTATTTTTAAATATTTCATGTGTATATCATCTAGAATAAAGCTCCTCCATTTAAATACATTGCTACAGATTAAATTTAAGTTCAGGTTTTGCCCCAGAAGTAATGCACAAATCCATTCTTTCTGAAACCTATTGGCAAATATATTAGAACTAGCTCCTTTTTTCTCAAATTAGAATGGGAATCCTCCTTCTTTAATAGCCTGGGTTTGCTAATACTAATAGACAGTATCTACATGATTTTCTTTTAAAAATAACAGCATCTTATTTAGAGCTACCGACATCTGGAAAAACGTTGGGTAGTATAAAAAATATACTCTTTTTTGCCATCCAGAGATCATTGGGAGTTTGTAGCTCATGCCTGATCAGTGTTTTCTTGTTGAATAAAGCTTAATAGAAAAATGTATCATGAAAGAAATAAAAACATCTTCCATTTTCTCTTTATCTAGATGGTACAAAACTTTCAAGATGAATCTTGCTTCATCATCTCTACATTGAAAGGTATATCTGCATACATTCCCTGCCATAATGTAATAGTTTTTCCGGGTCTCACACTGAGAGATGCAAGAAGCAACCTATAAGCATTTTTCAAAAGTTCTTTGGTTAACATTCAACTATAAATATGAAGAGATAGCCAGATAGCACCTATGGAGCCCTCTTCTAAAAACAATAATTGCCTTATTCCAGTTGCTTCTCTAAAGTAGGTCAAAAGGTCCTCTTGGCAATTGTTAGAAGATTTTGAATGGGAATCTAATAAAATGCAGCCCCAGGACCCAAATCACTAAAAAATCTGCTTACCGTTGGATAGGTGTTTTGGGAGGGAAACTGCAGAAGTCTGCTTTGAAATTAGACTGATCTTTCTTTTGTTTTTTTATGACTGATACTCTGGATGAGAGAAAAGATAGGCCACCTTCTACCTACCTGTATGTTATCTTGCCTCCCAGTGAAAAAGTTTATATTTTCTAGCAAAAAATGTTCCATAATTTAACACTGATATGCCTTCCCAATACATTCAAAATGATTTTTCAGAATGGTGTTTTTATAGTCTCCTGTTGTACAACCAGAATCTGAGGAAAGTACAGACCACAGAATTGTAGAATTGTAGAAATTGGAGAAATTTATAGGACTAAAAACATAAATATTGCAATGAGTTCCTGACAGATTTTTTTCACCCTTTTCTTACAGCTGAAAGTAACGATGGCTACCATATTATTCTGAAATGACCCACTCCTCTGTATATTTGGACTTGGAACAGCTTTACAGCACGATGTCTCATTCTCCTTCCTGCAACTCAGTCTATAAAGATAGAAAATCCATTGGATAAAACACTGTTATTAACCAAATGCCCTAACAAGGAGATTAAATTGTGTGGTGTTTGGAGACTTGAGGACCACATAATGCCTTCGCTTTGTTACTGATCTAGTGATAGTTTGATTCAAGGGCCTTGTTAAGAAAGTCTTGAAATGAGCAGATGAAATAAGCTGATGCAATAAACCACCAACTTTTGGAATTCATCTTGGATGTGAATTTGAAATTAACTGGTCTTGTCTCCTCTCTTTCCAGACAGTTATAGGAAGTTAATTGCAGGCTTTTATAACTGATTTGTACTGCTTTTCCCCTTAAAGCAGTATTTTTTTAATACTGCTTTGGCAACTTGAAGATGTGTGTAGACTTCAGCTGTCAGAATTTCCCATGCCTTCAAATTGCCAAAGTTGATAACACTACTTCAGAGCAAAGAAACTATCTTCTAAACTCATCATGAGAAAAAGTTTCTGCACTCTGTTCATATTAACAAAGGTTTTCTTTTTCCTTTATTTCCTGATCTTTTATACCTCCAGTTTCCATTTTTAAACTTTTAATTCATTTCTTTTTATGAGCTTCAGAGTTCAAACTAAAACCAGGACAAATAGGGTCAGATCTTACTTACAACTGAATGACGCCCCTAGTAGCTGGTTTATGTTACATCATACAACTTGACTTTCCTTCAGGTTTATTGCGTAGATGAAAAGGGGCTGATTTTTGAGTGGGAAAATGGGAGATTGCTTTCCCACCATTATAGCTAAGAGAACTACAACACCCCTCAAGGAACTGAGTGAGATTTGACTCTGAAAGACAATAAAAATGGTTGCATGTGTACACAGTTGTTAAACAAAAACCTAGCCGCAGTCAAGACTGGACATTAAGCTTTACTTTTAAGCCAGTGATATGTTCAAGAATAAAGCATTGTTTTTTCAAATAAAGTAAAATGGCTCAATTCACTACATAGGTAGAAAGCTATAAGCATAATCAGGAATATCTGGCTTTTGTGCCTTGGACTTATAATATGTGTGAAAAAATGCTCTTATTTCTGTGGCTATTCCGTAGCTCTGATGGTAATTCCATGCCTTCGTCTCAAAGCTTTAAAGAGTGTGTTGCTGCTAAGGAAGGAAAATGGGTGGATATGCCACTTCTGTTTTTTTATGCTTTCTAATCTGAAAATGTAACCTGCAGGAATGTACATGCTTTATATGTTAAAGTTCCTTCCACAAGTAGTGTGGACTTTCACATCTTTAACCTTTGGAGTGGGGAGAGGCAAATCTTACATTGCTCTCACTTCTCTTAGACATTGCAAAGAGTTGCATAGAAATCACATTAAATCGGATGGAAACATGTCTAATATTACATTTTTATATGCATTTAAGACAGACCCTTGCACCCTGATAAATTGAATGGGTGGATGTGCAGAAGTAGCTTCTGTATAAAAAATCCCCGTTGGATTAGAAACATACATAAAGAAAGCTAATGTACGTCTATCTCCCATGATTGTGTGATAGGCCCCGGATTGGAATTGTGCACACAAAGATAGACAACATTGGTTGAGATGGCAGATTATATGCAGCTGCATCATGCGGCATTTGATTGGCATCTGTTGAGTAAGTGCTGAGGGCCAGAATCCTCATATGTAGAGATAACTTCTTAGGCCAGAATTTTGATTTATATATGTTTTACTTTCATCAAGCTCTTGAAATAAAGCAAAATATTGAACTATTATACTCCCCAAACAGTTTTGATGGAAATATATCATGGCACAATACAATTTTGGTTCAAAATTGCCTTTAGCACATTCATAACTGCGTGTTGAACTTCATAGAAGTACTATAAATTCTGTGCTCTTGATAATTGTCTTTTTTTACTTCCTGAAATGAACAGCCTTCATAACAGATTATAGCTAAATGTTTTTTTTTAAAGACTGGAGAAAGCTTGTTATTTTAGGTTAAAAAGTGTAAACCATTTGAGTCAGTAGCAACATGATTGTCTGCCTTAAGTGCTGTGTGTTAATTCTTGTAAGCCAATAAGGAAGCTGACTGAGATTTATAAAATAGTGCTGATTCCTGACTGCTTCAAAATACCTCCATAACAGAGGTCCCCAGCTTTTCAGGCACCAGGGACCGGTTCTGTGGAGAAAGGTTTTTCCACGGACTGGAGAGTGCATGGTTTTGTGTGCTGCTTGCATCCCACAGATGGGGCTTTACTTGTTTGTGCAGATCGGTTGCTGGCATGCTGCGGCCTGGTACCGGTCTATGCACTGGGGGTTGGGAACCCCTGCTCTACAACAAAGGGGCCATGACTTTCTGAGATGAGGGCCTATTTGGAAGATTGAGAGCCCTTCAACAAATAAACATGTTAGGGCTCCCATTCACAAATATATACCTGTTGTGATCAGTATGCCCACTTTTGTGTGGTCTGGATACACTTTGTTGTGGAAATAAAGAAACTGCTGGAAATGGTAAGCAGCATGCCAACTTTCCATTTAAAATGTAAATCTGTAAACAAATTTTGGTATGATAGGGACCAAGGGATAGGATTATGAGAAGTTACTGCCAGAAAATTATATTATCTTGCTGTAGCTACAGCTATGAGACCTTACTTATCCTTTTTCTCTTGTACTGACCCTGAGATTTGAGAGAAAATGTTTGGGTAATGAAAATGTTTGGTGACCAAAAGGATGTTAGTGGTCATGATACCTTTTAATAGTGCTAGTCTCTCAGGAAAAGCAGCTTTAAATCAATGCTTGACTTTTTAAAATGTATGCTGAATATTTGCGCTTATGCGTTTTGTTTTATCCCTATTTTCTGTCTTATTGTGAAGCCTGGTTGATCTTAATCTCGCTAAATATTTGGTATCTTCTGATGATTGGATTAGGTATTTGTGTCTTTCAGAAGAGGTATGGGAGTTTTCTTGTTTTTACTGTGTAACACAAGAACAATTTTAATTGCAATTTAAATGAAGGGAGAATGGAGGCCCAGAATAACATTTCTGAGTGAAAGTGTCAGAATGTTTGTTTATAGGTTTTTAAAAATACATATTTTGCACTGGCCATTCTACTGTTGTACAGGAAAAAATATTTGCTGTCATTCAACTTTTGCCCTGGTAAAACTATAAATAAACTTGTTTGTAAAAAAACAATTCTGGTTTTGAAGTTTATATATTATATACTTCAGGTATTTTTTATCATTTTAATTCCTTCTGCTTAATTTCATTTCATTCAGTGTCTTAAGGCTGACTTTTTGCCACTTAAATTATTACTTTCCCAGTCAAGATTCTAGAGAAAACAAATTACAAGTAGATTTCTACTGACAGTTCTGTTGAGATAGCTTAATTTGTTGTCCTCCCAGATTCTGCTACTGTGGAACAACTGAAGAAAAATGCAAAAACAGCAAAGCAAAATGAAATTATTTTATGTGATCATGAATTAAAGAACAGCGGAGCGGCTAAATGGCACTCATGACTTTTAGTAAAATTGATAATACAGTCTATTGTGAACAGAAGTTTTTGATATCCAGCATAAGTGCAATCATACTGTACTTGACCTAGTCTTACAGGGAGAGTTAACTAAACTGAGGAAATTGGAGTGTGGATCTGAAATTATTCAGACTCCATGCAGTTTTCTTGGCAAGGGTTTTCAGAAGTGGTTTGCCATTGCTTCCTTCCTAGGGCTGAGAGAAAGTAACTAGCCCAAGGTCACCTAGCTGACTCTGTTCCTAAGGCAGGACTAAAATTCACGGTCTCCTGGTTTCAACCCTGATATCTTAAGCACTACACAACAAACTGGCTGTCAATGATTATATGCCTCCCTTAATATTTTTCCAAGAAGCAAGGGCAATGCTCTAAGATTTATGAGATATTAGGAAAATGTTCCTTCCCTGCATCTCTTGAAATTGTGATCCAGCAACTACTGGTGAATTGAGATGCCTCGCGTCTTCCCTGTTGAATTGTTTTGTCATTTACAAATTGTGAATTGCCCCATTTCTGAAATTCTTCTATAATTAGGAACCCATTTTCAGTGCTAGGCTTGGGCATGATTCTCATGATGCTGGTTGCTAAGAATATTGTGTATATGATATGAAGATGCATGAGGAAGTTTAATTGTTGGATGTCAGGGTCCAATGTTGAGCAACGTTTGGATGGGCTGCGAGGTGGTCTCCTATCCAAGCACTCTAAGAAAGATAAAGGGAGAGAACTAATTCTTGAGACAAAAAGTTACATGAAGAAAACTATGTATATGATGTATTTTCTTACTCTAATAAAAAAGAAGGCTAACCCCTAATTGTTAATAGTCTCACTGTTTATTGAGTACTGGGTAGAAATGGCTCTAATAGGTTCTGAAACCCAGAGTTTTGCCAGAAAATTAATACGTTTTTTCCTTGTTTTTAGTAAGATGTAGCAGGTAAGTTTGATGTCCATGTTTGTAGATTGCAGAACTACCAGAAGCCAGAAACTGACTAAATTACCACTAGCTGATAGAATTACTACTAATACTAGTACTTCTCTTCCTCCTTAAAAAAATAATAATTATTATAACAACTTGGTCAACATTTTCTTTAAGCTTTGCAGGAAGTAAAATGTTTTAAAAGAAAACTGATTTTCTGCTTCTTCATAAAACAACAAAGCTTTTAACCTAGAATGAACAATGCAACAATGTTTTAAAAAGCAAAAGTAATTGCTGGCATGTGGTAGTGGGGCTAATCAAAGCATACAAAAGACCAAAGAAGCCCAGAACTTGTTAATTGTTTTTCAACATTTGAACAAAGATATTTCAATACTGCATAATGTTAGCAGTATAAAATTTACAATGTATCTTATCAAGAAGATTTATATTATTATGCTGGCTTGTGGGCCACTTAATGTTTGCAGTCATTCCTTTATTTTGTATCAGTGGCTGAACTCATTGCATTTAAGATTATCCATTTCCCACTCCTGCTGTCTAGGCAAGTCCAACATTCTCCACTTTGACAAGGCATATTACAATACATTTGTTCTTGCCATATGTATGCTGTTACCCAAGTCACACTACTCCTGGGTTACCTAGGAATTCCTGTTAAATTCAGTTCGGGGGGGGGGGGGATGAGAGGGAAATTACAGCTGGGTTTTTCCTGTAGATATGTGTAACTGACTTCTTTGGAGTTCAATATGGAGAGAAAATCACCAGTTAAACCACAATATAAAGAGTTTATCACAACTCTGCTTCCTATACCTTGTCCTCTTCCTCCCCCCTGCAGCATAACAACCTACATGCTTTTATACTGCCTCTCAAAACATTGTGTTTTGTTTACCAAAATAGTGTTTTGAAAATATTGAGGCGTTTCAGAAATGTAGGAAGATTCTTAAATGGGGGAAAACCTTGATAGCAAAGATAGCTTATTTACCACTACTGCTCTTTTAACCTTATCATCAATGATCACAAAAAAATATTTCATGTTTTTGAGGTTAAAGTTCACCAGACAAGCAATTTTTAGCTACTGTTCCCCCTGAATACTTATCATGGTCACTCAAGGTTGAGGTGGTCAATAAATTTTATAAATAAATAAATGTCTACCATAAGCTTCACCTTCTAGTGATTTTTTAACTTACTCCCTTCCACTTTTCTATTCATAGCTAAGGGGTGTGTGTGAGAGGCACTGTCTACTCTTCAGTATTACCCAAGCAACATCAGTATAATTCACAATACCAAGGGCAAAAATTTGTGCAATCTCCATTTAAGAAAAACAACTAGCTAAAAATAAGTTCTGATGCAAAACAAGAGGATGCTTACATGTAAGGTATAGATGGCAGAACCTCTTAAATTATGCTTTGAAAATAAATAAGTAGGACTGATGAAATATCCTGAAGTGGAGCGTCTGATGGAATTTGCACAACACTGCACCCTTTTCCTGGCTCTCTTCAGTTTCACACAAGAGTCAAATTCAGGTCAAGCTAAAGAAATTCCAGATAAATATTAAGCAATGGCCACAGTCTGAGAAAAGAGGAGGCCTGAGGACAAATATATACCAGCATGATGAGAATACCCTACTTAGGGGGTGATTGAATTTTATTCTTCTGATGTACACATCTTGTCCACATTCAGTTTTCATGTAAATTGATGGGACATAGTATTAAAAATCTCAAATTTAATCTCATGGATTCGTGGATTATATTTATAGATTAGAAAACCAAAAGTGGAATGAAAAGAAGTCTCAATCTACCAGGTTCATAATTTATTTAATCCTGTGCTTTCAAAACAACCTGAGAAACATAAATTTAATTGCAAAACTTTTCTTGACAGAATTACAGTGGATAGATTTCAGCGGCTGAACTTCTGCATGTCAGCACAATGAATGGTATGGCTTGAGGCTGTGATAGTTCTTCCTGGGTTAAGATGAAGTTCAATAAAGACAAGAAGAAGACACCATTGGAAGGTCTTTAAAGAACTGGGATGCTATAAAATGAATTAAACAAGATCTTGAATTACAAATATTTTTGAAGTAAACTATCTTCAAGATGTTACTCTCTTAGAAATTATACCAAAAATATTTGGTTTTGTTTGATGAATTCTCTGTGGATCTTTTAAGAAGAATGTAATGAACAACAGATGCATTAGACTGAAAAAAGAAAGGGAATTACTAATAGTAATTGTGGCCTTCTAGAAAAATGTTGCTGTCCTTATTTGCAAGAAACCATTGACCAAGTAGCACAAAACTTTTAGCAAAATAGAATATCTGTGCTGAAAGTATGTATGATTGCAACCACTTGATCTTATAGAAAATATGTCATTGGTGAACTTTCAGTCTCCTTATAATATACCTTTGGTAGCTTAACAAGAAAGTGATACTGCAACAATAATTGAAAAAAAAATGCCATCCCGAAGGCTGCCTGACCTACTATCTTTTTTTTAAAAAGTGATTAGATAAACTAAAAAAAACTCTATTATTTACTATGGTACTTCTAGAATTTGGTGAATTCAGCTTTCTAAGTCCAAATTTTCCAGTCTTGAACAATTGGCAATCTTAGCAATCCATGTGTGGATTTTAAATTCTGGAATTCTACACTCAGTATGGCCATAGCTAAGAATTATGGGAATTCCATTCCACACATGTGGAAGGGATCAAAGTTGAAAAATGCTAATTGGACTGTTGAGATAGCATTTTTCACTTACAAAGTTCACCTTGATTACAGAATGCGTGGGTTTTCTGCCATCTGCAGTCACTAGGTCAGAAATAGGCTAATGAGCACATCTTAGTTATTTCTGGACTATATTCTTAGCCTGCCTCACCACAGGTCATACTTCCAGGATGTTGGGAATGGTAATTCATCAATGCAGATAGTCCTTGACTTACAACAGTTCATTTAGTGACCGTAACAACAGCACTGAAAAAAGTGACTTATGACCATTTTTCACACTTATGACCATTGCAACATCCCCATGGTCAGGTGATCAAAATTCAAACACTTGGCAACTGGTGCATACTTATGATGGTTGTAATGTCCCAAGGCCATGTAATCACCTTTTCTGTCCTCTGTCAAGCCAAGTCAATGGGGAAGCCAGTTTCACTTAACAACTGGGTTACTAACTTATCAAGAGCAGTGATTCACTTAACAACTTTAAGACCTAAGAAAGGTCTTAAAATGGGGCAAAACTCACTTAACGAATGTCTCACTTAGCAACAGAAACTTTGGGCTCGATTGGGGTCGTAAATCAAGGACTACCCATGTCTACAAAGCCACAATTGGTCTCTGCCCTAAACAAATTAACTGCTAGAAACAAAATCCAGAATCATATAAATTAGTGATTTCAATAGGGCTGTAACTGAAAAGTGTATTGACATTTTTTAAGGTCAACTAGTACAATAATTTTCTATCTTGCTAGATATCCTTGGGACCATAGTTTTAATAGTTGAGCTATATACTCACTTGCATTTTCCACATTTGATTTACTTTTTTCTGATCCACATATATCTTTATCTCGTCTCCAGTCCCAAAAGAATGAAAAAGATAGGGAAAAGTAAAATTCTACAAACGATTTGCATTCAATTATTATAAATTGAGGCAGATGGAAGACTTCTCATCACTGCACAGTGACCGTAGTGCCTTAATTGTAAAATAACGAATAACCTTATTTTAAATGATATCCTAAATGTTTTCAGAAAACTAGTTTCTAAACAAATCTTCTGTAGCTTCTAATTTGAAAGACCACTGAAAGTTTCCTTTATCTAAGCTTTCCCTTTAATTGTTCCCACTTTAAATATAACGAATTTCCCATTCTTCTTTCTGCCCTGCTCCTTAGTGGGAAATTACAACGTACAGTACTAGACATTTGTTTTCTTGGCAAGCAAGGCCTGATTTAATTCACTGTTCACCTGAGATAGTGGAGCAGGACAGAACACAAGTTGCCTAAGGTACATTTTTTTGGGCTTACTAAGTTATTTAATCTGTACATTTCGTTCCCACAGCTCTCAAAATGTCAGCTGTCTCTCTGTCTTCCTTAAATGCAGCTGACCTCAAGTCTTGACCTGGTGAGCCTGGCATATTCTTTTTACTAGTTTTACAAGCTCATGTTTGAAAAGGGATATTTTTGGACATGGCAATGAAGACATTTTTTGTGACATAAACCCTTAGGGATTCCTGAAACATAGCAGCCCCACCACATAATTTGTGCTGACTTTAGGAAGTTTTGCATAGCCCTTTGTAGGAAGCACCATTGGTATTCATGAAATTATTTCCATTTGCTTGCTAGCTGCTTTGCTGATAAACATATGAAGTTACATATTTTTTTAAAAAAATCTAATGCATGACTTTTTTTCTTGTGAAGTGGGGCGGAGCCCTTTATACTGACTCTATAATTGTAGTTTTGATAATAGCTTGACTTGCCTAAATTCAGAAGGTGATAGTTTAACCATTATTTATCCTACATAAGGAAAACTGTAATTGTTTAATTCTTTGATCAGAAATCCCATTAATGGCACAAAAGCCATGAAAAAGAACAGATGATTGCTTTATTGCATAGCAGACATGCTCAGTCATGGAATTTTAAAGGAGGACAGAAACACTGGCTACCATTTCCTTCCATTATTCTTAGTTTTCCACACCATTCTTCTTTTCAGATCTGAAGAAAGGCAAGAGTCGAAGTGTGGCATTCTTTGTGAGGGAGAAGAAAGAAATTTGAAATAACTGAACAGGGTAGATAATCTCTGGGGGGAAGGGATAGTCCAGTCACTATAGAGCCCTCCCATACCAGAAAGTAGAGCAAAACAACTCTATGGTTGGATGAACTTAACCATTTGTTTATTAAGGCTTGAACATTCATGTCCTGTTGTCAATCTGACTAGTCTCACAACCATTTACTCATGCTACACTGGCAAATAACTAAATTTAATGCAGTTAGAAGAGCCAATTTGGTGTAGTGGTTAAGGCATTGGGTTAGGAGACTGTGAGTTCCAGTCCTGCGTTGAGCAGGAAACCAGCTAGGTCACCTTGGGCGGGTCACTTCTTCTCAGCTCTAGGAAGAAGGCAATGGAAAACCACTTCTGAAAAATCTTGCCAAGAAGACTACAGGGACTTGTCCAAAAAGTCTTTGAGAATCAGACACGATTGAATGGAAGTTAAAAATTACATCTTTTTTTTAAAACAGTTAAGTATTTAATGAAAACGATAAAAGGAAATGATATCAACTATGATGGATTTTGCAACTACTTTTTTAATATATATAAACAAGTTTTATTGGTTTTTTAACTTTTACATCAAAGTGCTCGAGAAACACCGTGGTAATGGGGTAATCAATCATCCAAAGACAAAGTCATGTATATATAACTCAAATTAATTCATTAAATGTTCCCTCTCTGTTTCCCTCAAATAGTATAACATATTTAGGTTAGTCCATTTCTACATTACATCTATGTAGATCCAAATCCTGTTTTTAAGCTTTACTGATTTACAATCACCATAGTCCAATTTAATCTTGAATAAACATATTATTAGCACTTCAGGTACCCCTTCTAAAATACACATAATATTCCAACAATAACATTCTAATATTTCCAGATATATTCTAATTCTTAGTCTAGTAAGTCATTGATTAGTACCAATTTTTCTCTTATCACAAATCTCTCTTATTTCTTCTTCCACTACAAAATAGTTGTCCTAGTTAAGATAAAAGTATTACTCTACTCTATTTTGTATATATAATCTATCAGTCAATCTATTTCTATAACAAAACAAAACAGAAAAAATCATTTCAGTCCATTAGGTAAGATTTAAATCTCGTCCGAATAATTATCAAATCTAAAATAAACATATTGTTACACAAAATATCATCTTGCTAACTTCACATACTCAGTTAATTGTTAAATCAGTCCAAAATTCCATTACAAGGCAATTTTCATACATAAAATAAACATATTATTTTAAATCAATCCGTATCTCTAAAAGGCCTTTTTAACCCATTACATGTAATTTTAGGTCTCTTTTTTCACTCTTATTCTGGCTTTCTTTTTGTGCCAAGTAGGTTTCCATAACAGAGCCTCTATTTCAACAAATAGATCTCCCTTTATTCCTTGTGATATCATTTGGGTCAAGGGAAAACGTCCCAGCCTCTGTTTTAGGAGCCTGACTCCTTTGTGGTTAGACCCCTGTTGCTTTAAAAATTCAAGTCTCAATGTTTGGTTCAGCTGAGTAAGACATTCAGTTGTGTCCAGTTTTGTGGTTAGTAGTTGATTGTCAGAGTTGTCATAGTTCTCAGTAAATCGTGGTTGTACATCAATTCCTGTTGTTTTTGGAGTTGTATATAGTTTAATTAAAGTTGCCTTTTGATCATCAAAAATCTCAATAGGTTGCATATGAGGTGATATAAATTCCTCTTTGGTGTTGGTTAATTCCTCTTCTGGTACATTTTGGCCTATAGAATAGTCAGTTGAAGTGTGGAAGTTAGTTTGGAAGTTTGAAGTAGGGTTTCTGACTCTTATTTCTGTAGTAATCTCTTTTATTTTAGTGCATACTTGCTCAGTGGCTTCATGAATTTTTTCCAATATAAGTTTACAGTTAAATTGTAAATAGGGTTTCTCCATTTTGATGGTAGTTAGAAGCAGTCCTTTTATCTTTTAGTGGAGGCTATATTTAATAACAGTTAACCAATGTCCACCCCCACAGTTTCTAACAGCTGTATCAACTTCTTTATCTTTTCTCTTTTATAATAATTTGAAGGTCAAAGCCAACCTCAACTTCAAACAGAAGCAGGCAATTGCAATATTAAATTTCACCACAAGATGTCCTCAGTGGGTTATAAAATCTTTTTCCAGACACCAATAAAATGATTATTTTTCTTTTTTAGAAAAAAAATAGAAAAAGAAATATTCTCCAAATATAAACTAGATCAGGTAGTAGAGCTCTGTAACAAGGTTTTTTCGGGACCCCAGAGTAGTTACAAGTAAAATATAATCATTAAAGTTAGTTATTCAGTCCTTTTATTCAGCGCTTTCTTTCCCACGCAAACGCCGCTCTCTCAAGGCAGGGAAATAATTCCAGAAGGGCTTTTTACAGGAAAAAAAAGTAGGGTGAAGAGAGGAAAAGGAAAGGTCTCACCCAGATCATCCATGGTAGTTCTTTACGCTTAGATGTTCTTGTGACTTTCACCTGGTGCAGATGCATGATCGGCCATCTTACTGGGCGATCTTTGCTCTGTTGGCCCTAACGGGTTTGCTGGAGCCGCAGGAGAAGCTGCCGCCCTCCTGCAGTCACCAAAAAGCCTCCTCATCGGTAGTCGCCCTTCCAGGGCGACTTTCAACCCTCTTCAGGGTCTACTGGCAAAGAAGAACCTGCCGGAGAGGAGACGACTCTCTTCGCACGACTGCTGTCGCCGCAAACTGGAACCGGAAGTCTCAGATTTTGCAACTACTAATGCAATATGTACAATATGTACATAAAAGTGGTTCAGAGATGATTCTATGTGTGTCTCTTTCTATGTAGGAAAAGCATGTACAGGTTAAGATGTTGGACTGGCACCAGGTATATCCAGGTTCCTAGTCCATTGTCTACCATGGAAATGCTCTGGGTGATTTTGGGCCAGCCGTTCCCTCAGTATTTGTTGAGGGGAAAAATAGGTGGAGACAATGGCATACATGCTAAGTTATAAAATATATCACATAAATGAAATAATACCCAAACTGTTCTAGCTTTTTCTTAGAATTCTTTGATAGGCTTAGACTCTTGTTTAAGCATGTCAGGATTTAGAAATGGCTAACAATGGAAAAACACAGCTGGATTGCCTTCCCCCATCCAGATGAGAAAGGTGGCAAAATCCTGTCATCACTGCATTAAAAAATAAAGTAAATTGTGCCAGGTGAACAAGTCTTGGGCTAAATTAGAAAGGAAGTAACCCAGTTTCAGAGTTAGTCTATGATAAATCATGATTGGGTCAGGCAAGTCTGTTAATGGAAACTTTATTATCTAGCTTCTGATGCAAGGTAGTCATATGCTTAGTCACATGAAACTCAACTTTCTTGAATCACCAGAGCAAGATTGGGGGCAGGGAAGAAAAGCAAAGTTGCAATCTGCATTGTGTTTCAGGGAAGCAGCCTTATACTTGCCTATAACATTTGGAGCTGTGTATTCACAAGTGATTTGTTATCTCCAATTTAGTTCTTTTTTTTAATCTTTAGATTGTTTAAAATCTTTATCCAAATATTCATAATCCCATAAAAAATTTTAAAAGATACAAAAAATAAAACAGTCAAACACATATTCACATTTTGTATTGAATTAAGCCAAATATTAACTTCATCAAAAAATCGGAATATTGTCAGTGTGGAAAATAAATTAACAGTCATGTTATAGGTGCTAGTTATGTAAAAACTAAATCTGCTTTTTGGTATATAGGGGCGCTGGAATAGCCAACCTTGTTAAAAGATACATTTGGTGAATTAAATCGGTAACTCTTCCAGTCATATCCCAAAATATGCTTAAAGGATTTGTTTGTTGGTTTGTTTGTTGGTTTATTTGTTAAACCTATTTGCCACCTATCTCACCATGGGTCTACTTTAGGTGGTTTACGACAATAAAAAGGAAGAAATGAAAAGGGAGTACGCAGAACAGAAGTAAAATAATAGAACAATAAATAAAACAAAAAGAACACAATGAGAATACATCAATATGATAACCTAAAAGATGGATGGGTGGGGAGCAAAGAACAAAGGGTGGTGGTGGTGGAAGGTGGAGTCTGCGATCAATCCAGCGGCCACTTCCAGAATGGAACTGCCCCATTTGATCCCCAGACCAACCAAAAGCCTATCCTGTGTTGACATACATAACCAAGAGAGTGGCTTTCTGCTACATGGATATACTGTGCTTGGGTTTAGAAAATATTGTGTTTTGTAATCCTTCTTAATCTATATACTACTAAAAGTCTTGTTGTCATGACCTTTAACTGGATGAACTGGTGCATCATAGGGCAAGAAATTTTGAACCAAGGTACCTCAAATGGGCTAACTTATAGATGCATCCAAAATCCAGACTCCATGACTTTCAAAGGAATGAAATTCCTGGCCTCTCACATACTCCCAAGCACACCCAGGCACCTTCCCAACCCATGCTACCGCCTGCACATTCTCCCTGACCCGCATGCATATGACCCACATTGCATATCCTCATGACCTCACTGACCCTCACAACCTATGCTACCTCCCTGTCTGCCCAACCCAACCATCACATCACTTATCATTCATTCCATGCACCCTTCCTAACCAATGCCACCCCCTCACATGCCTTCCCTGACCTACATGGCATCTCTTGTGCACAACCACTCTCCCTTCCTCACTTCTGATGCACCTCTGACACATATCCACATACCCTTCTGATCCACACCCCTGTACACCCCTCCTTCCCTATCCAGCAGGAGCTACTTACCTGAGTGCTGGCCTTGGTTTGCAGCTTCCTGCTGGCTTTCCCATTGACTTTTTCCCTGAAAGCTTCCCAGAAGGAAAGTAAATGGGGAAGCCAGCAGGATTTCTGGGGAGGGAGAGAGGAAGGAAGGAAGATAACGACAAGGAGAAAGGAAGTTTGATTAATAGAATGTTTACACTAGATAGGAAATTGTGGATATTTATATTTCAACTTTTTAGAGAGATATAGTCATTGATACTTTTAAGTCTCTGATATGAAGCCTGGCATTTTTGTTCTTCAGCTAAATTGATTTTCTTTATAGTTGGTTTCAGTATATATTTATATTCACTCCATGCAGAGCATAATGCATTTCAAAAAAAAAGTGAAAGCAGGCTCCTGCTATATGAAAATTCCAACTAGGCTAAAATGTTTCATTGATAAACTGTTTTTTTCCCCTGGCACCTGATAAATCTTCCCACTGGTTGAATAAAGAACATCGGGTCCCAGCTAAACCAAGAAAGGCAAGCTAGTCAGAAGGAATAATTTTATTTTTCTGCTACAACTAAAATAATTTCCTGGTTATGAAATGAGTTGTTTCTCTAGATGCCAGTCTCCAACTGTGTTCCTTTTACTATATTTTGGCAACTTGCAATGTCAGCTTATCAGATGCTGAAGAACATCCCAAAACAAGCATGCCCGCCTACAAGAAAAGTGCTAGCCGCCAGCCGGGGCCAGATAAATCAATTATTGCCATAGTTCCCTCATGATTACTGACAATGGGTTTAGCAAGAACATTCATTTAGGAAGGTCAACATGTGGAGAATTTTTTCATAGCTTTATTGGCATCTTAATATATAGTACTCCTTCAACAGGTCCCTTCAGGACAAGGTCTAAATAGGTAAAAGGCACCCTCATGTTTTTCCCAACTCCTGTTGACTACTCATGCCAATTTCTTGCCAGAGTTACAAAGTGATTTACAATGGCCACATTTTGGGATTTTTTTTTAATTTCCCACTTTGGCTAACAGCTAAATCCCCCCCCCCAAAACCTAGCCAGATTCTACCCTGCTTGGATTCTAGTTAGTCAAGTCCAGCCAGGTACTGAGATACTGAAATCAGGACAAGATAATGGGAAAGCAATTTACCTGGAATTAGCGGACATGAGGTGCTGCTGCTATAGTACACATCAGAAGGATAAGCTGGGGAGACCCAACATATTTTGGGAACTGAGATGAAGGACTCCCCACAATGTAATGGACAGGAGCCTTTTTAGCCTGGCAGATGAATCTTACTTCAATAACACAATGAGAGGTGTCCAGGTGCTGTGGACACTTGAGATGGTAGCCCAGTGCTAGGATGACTCTTGCTCTATGAGCTGGGAAGGGTAGACAAAGATGAGAGAAGACAAGAGGGTTGAGCTGGGGGTGGATTGTTGGTCAGTTGTTGGAAAGTGCACAAGAAGCCAGATTTTTCTAGCAACATTGTGGTATGAGGACTGTAAAGGAGGCCTTTGAAACTCTTTCTGGCTTGTGAAGGTTATGAAGCGGGGGGGGGGGAATCCTTTTTCAGCCTTTAGGCTTGCATTCCTTGCATCACTAATCATCCATGAGCTACATGCCAATTTTAGGCATGTGATGGAATCAAGCTTATGGGCGAGATAAAGAGACTGGACAGTCTAGAAAAGTGAGCGGACTTTCTCCAAAATGCAAATAGCAAATTTGAAGCTTAACTGCTCCCCTCCCCCCCCCAAAAAATGTGCAGGATTTTCTGTACTGCAAAGAATATAGTAGTTCAATTTCTTTGCATTCCTGGTGATCATTTGTTCACTGTCAAAGAGAAGTCGTGTATGAATACTAAAGTGATCGAGCTGTTGGGGATCAATATGGTCCCCAGAGCTATCAGCTCTAAACTTCATAGAGACAGATAGACAGACAGGCATAGATCCAGACATCATTCTTGGTAGGAAGGATGCTCTGAGCCTTCGGATTATGAGCCACAAAGACTTTTTTTTAGGAGAAATTAAATGCATTTTAGGAGAAATTAAATGCTTCCTTGGCTCAGGGACAGGTTTACAGAACTCTTGCTAGGGAAGTGTTCCGTTTCTTTGGCCAGGAACTCAGGTTTAGGTTTATGGTGTTTCAGCATGACTCTGAAACATCTAACTGCTGCTACTTTTTATCTTGCTGCCTAGCTCTTTGACATATCTTGGTTAGAGAGTGATTTTTTTTTTTAGGTTGACTTTTGTTCTTGCCATGCTATATTGGAATGCCATGCTTGATAAAAGTCATACATTTGCACTGAGATTTTTGCACATTTTGCTCATCACAGTTTCACTTCGTACCTGTCTACTGTTGGTGCTAGATATTTTTTTCTTTGTATACTTCCCTCTCTAACACTGCTTTTCCTGGGCTATTTTTAATCCTAGTCTTAAATTCTTTTTCTCAGGATTCACTTTTTTTGATACTTCCCCATATCCTATTATAGTTGCTGCATTTAAGTCTCCTCACCTGAAGCAGGTTCATGGATTCTCTTCTGTTTGTATTACTATTATGCATATATTTTTATTATAGTCATAACAAGAAACAAAACAGAAACAAATCCCCGTCCCACCGTCACCGGCAATTATAATAGGGTTATACGCTATTCAATCTGGATTTGAAGTGGAAACCATGACTCCAAAAGCCTGGGGATATTCATTTTACGGCCAGGAACAAATCAGAAGCTGTATCTTTTCTTGGGTTTGCATGGTTGATGTTGCCGGAAAAAGAAGTGTTTGGTTTAAAGAGATGCTGGCAGATATGATAGGCTTGCCTATGCACACTCTGAGATAATTTTTTCCTGCTTGAAAGTAGCTCCTTGCTGCTCACTCTTTTCCCCCATATACCATTGGTACTTCTTTCCCTATTCCTCTTCAGCTTATTTCATACCAAGGCTTTCTAATCTAATCCTTATTCAATTAGATATTGTTCCATTAGATCAGGGGTCTTCAAACTTGGCCCTTTTATGACTTGTGGACTTCAACTCCCAGAATTTCTCAGCCATGTCGATTACATCAACCTGTAACTTCTTCAATTTAAAATGGTTCTAATTTAAATCAATGGGAACACCAAGCTTTGGTGCACAGAGGTTTCCCATGTTAAATCCTATCTTTCCGCTCACCTTTTTATTTCGGCAGCTGTGGAAGCCCCAGCAATCAATTTTTATCTCTTGTCATAAAAGTAAATGAACCTTAGCAATTATTCTATTTTAACACATTGACAGGTATTTCATGGAAGGGCTCATGCTACTTTAGCGTATGGAGATAGGTATGGTCCAAACATAGCAAACAATTCACTCTGTAGGAACATTTGAAGATGGAGAACAAGGTTATTTAGAAGTAATTTCTACTTATTGTCACTCTTTAGAGAACTGGAAAGCACTACATAGTTTTCATAGCTTACCCAGAATGATTTTTTTCAAGGATCATTTCCTTTCAGCTTAACCTGCAGAAGTCTGATGGCTCTGATTGAAAAGTTGTTCTTTAACCAGGTTCAGCTGGATGGAACCTGTTCCTTTACAAATATAATGACTAATTTGAAAACATGGTATGTTCTTGGAGGAAACTGGGCTGGGGGAAGGGAAAACAGACAAGGAGAAAGGTAGGGATATGGGAGAAATATAGCAGTGCTCCAATATCCAAGGGGCTGCCACAAAGAAGAGTCTCTCTGTGTGTGTCAACCTATTCTCCAAAGCACCTGAAGGCAGGACAGGAAGCAATGGAGGGAAATTAACCAAAGAGAGAAGCAACCTAGAACTAAGGAGAAATGTCCTGACAGGTAGAACAATTAACCAGTGGAACAAGCTGCCTCCAGAAGCTGTGAATGCTCCAACACTGGAGGTTTTTAAGAAGAGATTGGACAACCATTTGTCTGAAATGGTATAGGGTTTCCTGCATGAGCAGGGGTTGGACTAGAAGACCTCTAAGTTCCCTTCCAGAACAACTCTGTTGTTTTATTATTCTCTTAAAGAGTATCATTTGTAAGAAGACATAACTTGAATTAAACCAGCAAAGACTGATGTGATCTTTCTGGTGAAGTGCTCTACTTCAGATTGCAGACATATGATTAAACATTTGATGGTCTCCCTCTCTCACAGGCTGATGAATATAAAAAATTAGCAAATCAGGGTTTAAATGTTAGCCTACAGCCCAGCAACAAATTACAAATGTGTCATGTTCACATCTGTTCAGTTACTTCTCATTCATAGGTACGAGCGTGTAAATGACCATGGCTACGAGTTTCTTTCTAGACTGTAAGTAGAACTTCTGCTAGAGTATTTCAAAGCAAGTTTCACAAGAAACATATAAGATGCCAAATACATTTTTCAGCAAATATTTGCCCAGATGAAATTATAGAAAAGAGAAAAGCCCTAACTGTTTATTGGGAAATTACCTTAGACTTTGTTCCAACTACTTTAAAACTATTTGGTAAGGTAGGCATGGAGAAACTGTAATCTGTGGGCCAATTATGACTTAGAAGCCGAGGCTTTCTTTTGTCCCAATATCAGTTTGTTCTCTGGATGGTGTTTCAGTTCTTCCTAAGGGGGGGGGAAGGGGGGTTGTGTTCATCAACAGCTGTTTGGAGAAAAGAGGTTTTCCCTGCCTTGAGTTGTTTTCAGGGATCTCAAATGGGGAGAAGCCATTATGGCTGTGGGGGAAGCAATGGGGATCCAAAAAGGCAAGGAGCAGTCTTGTGATGCAAGCCCCATTACTTTTGTACCTGTATTGTAGGCATGTGGCAAAAGGAGAGAGGCTCTCACTTCTGCCATCTTGCCTTTGGTATCTGCCTCTGTAGATGCTAGTGGTCCATTCAGGCATGAAGGCAGTGTGGAACAGCATAGCATGTTCCTTTTCATACAAGTTTGATGGTCATGGGAAGAGAGCCAATGTGTGCCTGTAGGATTCAGATTCAAACTCAGTTAAAAGAAACTGGGTAGGGGTGGAATTTGGATATTCACCAGCTGGTTTGTTCACTTTCTTACCTGGAAAATGGGAATGTAAATGTTCCATTTCAAAAGGTTATTTAAGATATAAACAAAATAACTCTGACCAGGATTTATTAGTGCAGGGCAACCATTCAAATTAAAGTTAACATAAAACAATAATAAAATCCTAATTTAAAAAATATTCTTCACGGCCTTCTACATATCAATAATGATCTCCATTTCCTCACCTCTTCCAGATGCTCAGGGTGGCTTCAGAAATGGCTTGTTCCTAAGCTTCCATTAGGCCTCTAAGCAAGGTCCTGAGGAGGATGTGGTGAGTAAGAATATGATGGAAGAAGCTACTCTCCCCAGTAGCATGACGTAGTAGTATGTTAGAGGTGTTAAAAAGAAGTAACCAACACTTCATATTTTGCCTGGAAAGAAATGGAAGACCATCCTTTTATCTTTTGCTATACCATTCAGCCGTTCATCCTGTAATGGTATGTGAGAATGATCTTAGGAGATCAGGAAGAGCAGCCTCAGACTAGGCAATAGGCATACAAGTGTCAGTTGAATAGAATAGAGCTGGAAGAGACCTTGGAGGCCTTCTAATACAACCCCCTACTCAAGCAGGAGAACCTATACCATCTCAGACAAGTGACTGTCTAGCCTCCAGTGATGGAGTGCCCACGATTTCTGGGAGCAAGCTATTCCACTGGTTAATTGTCCTCACTGTCAGGAAGTTTCTCCTTAATTCCAGGTTGCTTCTCTCCTTGATCAGTTTCCAATCATTGTTTCTTGTCCTGGCCTCTGGTGCTTTGGTGAATAATGTGACTCCTTCTTCTTTGTGGCAGCCCCTCAAATACTGGAATACTACTGTCATGTCTCCCCTATTTCTTTTTTTCTTTAGACTAGCCAAACCCAAGCCCTGCAGCTGTTCTTCATATGTTTTATTCTCCAGGCCTTTGATCATCTTAGTTGCTCTTCTCTGAATTTTTTCCAAACTCTCAACATCTTTTTAGAATAGAATAGACCTGGAAGGGACCTTGGAGGTCTTCTAGCCCAGCCCCCTGCTCAAGCAGGAGAACCTATACCATTTCAGACAAGTGACTGTCTAATCTCTTCTTAAAAATCTCCAGTGATGGAGCGCCCATGATTTCTGGAGGCAAGCTGTTCCATTGGTTAATTGTCCTCACTGTCAGGAAGTTTCTCCTTAATTCCAGGTTGCTTCTCCCTTTGATCAGTTTCCAACCATTTTTTCTCGTCCTTCCATCTGGTGCTTTGGTGAATAACGTGACCCTCTCTTCTTTGTGGCAGCCCCTCAAATACTGGAATACTGCTATTATGTCTCCCCTATTTCTTCTTTTCTTTAGACTAGCCAAATCCAAGTCCCGCAGCTGTTCTTTGTATGTTTTAGTATCCAGGCCTTTGATCATCTTAGTTGCTTTTCTCTGAATTTTTTCCAAACTCTCAACATCTTTTTTGTGATATGGTGACCAAAATTGGCTGCAGTATTCCAGGTGTGGTCTTACTAGAGTTTTATAAAGCGGTACTAATACTTTGCGTGATCTTGATTCCATGCCTCTGTTTATACAACCCAGGATTGTATTAGCTTTTTTGGTTGCTGCTGCACACTGTTGGCTCATAGTCAAGTGATCGTCCACTAGGACTCCAAGGTCCTTCTCACAGTTACTGTTTTTGAGCCAAGTCTCGCCCAAGTCTGTACTTGTACCTTTGATTTTTCCAGCCTAAATGTAAAAATTTGCTTTTCTCCACACTGAAACTCATTTTGTTGGATAGGGCACATTGTTCAAGTTTGTCAAGTTCTTTTTGGATCCTGAATTTGTCTTCTGGGACGTTGGCTACTCCTGTCAGTTTGGTGTCATCTGCAAATTTGATGAGTTCCCTTTCAATTCCTTCATCTAAGTCATTTATGAAGATATTGAAGAGCACTGGGCCTAAGACAGAACCTTGTGATACCCCACTGCTTACTTCTCTCCATGTGGATATGGTGCCATTGAGGACTACTTGTTGAGTTCAGTTTGCCAGCCAGCTACAGATCCATCTGGTGGTGATGTCTATTCCACCTTTTTCTAGCTTACCAAAGAGTAGGTTGTGGTCTACTTTATCAAATGCCTTACTGAAATCTAAGTATACTATGTCCACAGCATTTCATTGGTCTACTAGTTTAGTCACTTTATCGAAGAATGAAATAAGATTGGTTTGGCATGATCTGTTTTTAACGAACCCATGCTGGCTACTAGTTATAAACTTGTTTGCTTCTAGTTGTTTGCAGTTTTTTTTCTGTTTATATTTTCTAGGATCTTCCCAGGTATTGATGTTAAACTGATTGGTCTGTAGTTTCCTGGGTCCATTTTTCCCTCTTTCTTGAAGATGGGAACCATGTCAGCCCTTTTCCAATCCTCAGGTACTTCCCCAGTGCTCCAGGATTTATGAAAGATGTGGTGGAATGGTTCTGAGATAACATCTGCCAGCTCCTTCAGAACTCTGGGATGTAATCTGTTGGGTCCCGGTGATTTATACTCGTCAAGGACGGATAGGTGTTCTCTTACCATTTTCTTGCCTATTTTAATTTTAATTTTTGTTTCTAGTTTGTCTTTTGCAGTGATTTTTTTGGTATGTTAGCTGATGCAAAGTATGAGTTAAACAGTTCTGCTTTATCCCTGTTGTCTGTTATTTCCTTGCCATCTTCTCTCTTTAGTGGACCTACAGTTTCCTTGACTTTTTTCTTGTTGTTAATGTGTTGGAAGAAACTTTTTTATTATCCTTGATTTCTGTTGCAAGTCTTTGTTCGTTCTGAGCCTTTGCTTTCCTGACTTCATCTTTGCATGTTCTGGCTGTCTACTGATAATCAGCCTTAGTTATGTGCCCCTCTTTCCATTTTTTGTATTTGTCCTTTTTGTCTTTCAGTTTGTCAGAGAGATCTTTGTGCAGCCATTCTGGTTTCTTCTTGAATTTCTTGTTTTTCTTTTTCAGTGGTATTGTGCTGGTTTGGGCTTTTATGATCACATTTTTCAGAGTTTCCCACACTTCTTGCGTTGTTTTCCCTTTAGGATTTTCATTTATGGGATCTTTCCTAGGTTCTCTCTGAGTTTGTTAAAGTCAGCTCTTTGAAGTTTAAGACACTGCTTGGATTGTTTTCTATTGCTAGTGTTTGCATTATGTTAAATTCCAGTATGACATGGTCACTTTTACCCAAGGTTTGGGCAATTTCAATTCCCTCTATCCCTTCTTCTCTATTAGTAAGGATTAAGTCCAGTATAGCTTGAAATCTAGTTCCCACCTCCACCTTTTGGGTGACAAAGGTATCAGCTAGGTTGGTTAGGAATCTGTTTGATCTCCTGCTCACTGCAGAGTTTGTCTCCCAATCGATATCTGGATAGTTGAAGTCTCCCATTACTATTGTGGTATGCTTCCTACATATATTTGTTAACTGGTTGGCAAAGAGTTCATCTGTTTCTTTGGATTGGTTGGGTGGCCTGTAATATACACCAATGGCAATGTCATTTTTTTTCTTTTTTATATTGGCCCATATACATTCTGGAGAGATTTTATCTTTGATCATGTGTATTTCTGTAGATATGTAGTGTTCTCTTACATTTAGTGCAACTCCCCCTCCTCTTTTTGTAGAACTGTTTCTTTTGAACAATTTGTATCCATCCATCAGTCTATTCCATTCATGGGTTTTGTCCCACCAAGTTTCTGCAATGCCAACTATGTCATATCCTCCCTCATGTACTATTGCTTCTAGCTTGCCCTATTAGTTCCCCAAGCTTTGAGCATTTGTATATAAGCATTTAAGACTGTTATGCCTGTCCATGGGTATGTTTCCTGCATCTCCTGAAGGTTGTTTGAGTTTTTCTTTTTTCTCATCATTACCTACCTTATTGTTTGATTTGTTTTCTTGGGATTTGTGATTGGTTTTGGGTTCTAGAGATTCTAGAGATTGGTCACCCTTCCCCCTCGATTTTGGTTTAAAGCCCTCCCAATGAGTTGGACCAGTCTTTTTCCGAGTACATTTTCCCCTGTTTTCATGAGGCGCAGCCCATCCCTTGCCAAGAATCCTTCGCATAGAAAATGCAGTCTGTGATCCAGGACCTACAGTTTCCTTGACTTTTTTCTTGTTAATATGTTGGAAGAAACTGTTTTTATTATCCATGATTTCTGTTTCAAGTCTTTGTTCGTTCTAAGCCTTTGCTTTCCTGACTTCATCTTGGCAAGTTCTGGCTGCCTGCTGATAATCAACCTTAGTTATCTGTTGAGTCCACAAAAGGAACACGGCTGTGGCAAATGTTTCAGAAGGAACTCTCTCTAGTTCAGTGATGGCGAACCTTTTAGAGATCGAATGCCCAAACCGCAACCCCAAACCCACTTATTTATCGCAAAGTGCCAGGTGCGCATCGGCATTGTGGTGCCCTCTGGGGGGGCAGGGAGGCGCTTCTGAGTGCCACCTCTGGCATGCAAAAACCAGGGGCGCAAAAGTGGGTCACCATGCTGCAAGGCACAAAAACGGCCTCCGCCGTGCTGCGGAGTACAGATACAAGGCGCTGCACCATGCAAGAATGGGGCAGGGCTAGTGAGTATCATGTAGGCACTAGCCCCACCCCATTTGCAGCACATGCATGCTCGCGGCCCCGTGCGCACACGCATGCATGTAAAATGCTTCCCCCTTCCCTTTTCTTCCAGTCCACCAATCAACAATGGTTGGTGACCTCTGCTCTACCACCTCTACTCAAACTTGCTAGTCGGCCGCTTCGCCTCCTTTGTGCTGGGCAGGGCTCCTGCTCTGGGTGGTGGTGGCGGCCTGATGAACCTGCTGCTGGCGGCGGCAGCGTGTGTGCCAACAGAAAGGGCTCTGAGTGCCACCTCTGGCATGCATGTGATAGGTTCGCTACCACTGCTCTAGTTTCTTGGATGGTAAAGACAAAGGGGGGGGGGAGTGATGCACTTTCAGACCTGCAAGATTATATTATTGTCACTTTACAATAAAGTTACAGCTTGTACTTCTGGATGTGCTTCTTGTTTGGACTACATGAGTCTGACAGGTCCCTACCTTCTTTATGGTCTGATTCCTGCCCTGCTTCTATGTCTACCCGGTGTCTGCCCTGCTGTGTAACCCACACTCCCCTGTTGTAATCAGTCCTGACTTTTTTTAGATATCACAGTTTTGGACTGCATTTTCATTTTAAAAATAATAATAATAATAATAATTGAGTGTTTTGCCTGCTCCAAAAATATGAATGTGAACATATTCTACCTGAGAAAATGCCCTAAGGTATTGCAAGTCTGTTCTCTTTCTCCCCTCTTAACAAAGAGTGTCACTTGCCCAGTTTGCCTTTACCAAAAGGTTAGCTCATTAAATAGTTCCTGCTAAGAATTTTAAGGTCATCTGTTTAAGGGCATCACCTTGCAAATGTCCTGTCATAAAGCTGTTTTACAAACTCTCAGTGAACGCTGTGAAATAATAGTTCAACAGAGTAAATTTTTCCAAGGGGGAATATAAAAAATAGATTTATGGGTATACACAGAGACAAGTCCCGATCGAGACATTGCATGAGCTTTTGAGAACAACATAGACCAGATCCCCCTTCAATCATCATTTTCCAAAACATGTGGAAATGAGAGGCTGTGTGTTTTGTCCTGGGCTGTGATTGACACAGCAGGTGCAGGAAGCTGCAGAGAGTCCCGGGCAGGCCACGAGGCTGCCCGGGCCAGACAGGCTGTCTCCAGCCTATTGCGCATGCGCAAGGCAGGAAAGATACGTTGCATTGATTGGTTGATGCTGCTCCCTGCAAGGGGGTATAAAAAGGATCCGCGCCATTTTGTGCTGTTCTGTTGAAGATTGAATAAAGAAGCAACTATTGTTACTCCTGTCTCGTCTCAATGCCTTACCAACGCTCAGAACAGAACACTGTGCATAGATTTTTTTAATATATATATATATATAGATCCTGACTCTCATCTTTCTGGTTTGGTTAGATTTAAACCAACTTAACAAATAAGAAAATATTGCTTTATTTGATGACATTGGCAGGCATAAATAGAGCACCTGATATGAATTGCTTTGCATTTATGATTTGGAAGAAATTTATTCACAGGTCTCCAGAAATTAGTCATAATACGTATTTATTTGTTCCAATGTTTATATGCTGCATTTCAAAACAAAGTCCTCCTTAGATGTAGTGAAATAGGTTTTAAAACAGACGGAGAAATTGGGCTGTGTGAAGCACGAAGTCATAGCATGAAAGGTTTCCTTTGGCAACTAGCCCCCCCTCCACATGGGCGTGGCTTCTTAGAATCTTTTACTCTTCCTGGAGAGCCGCCCCACCGCCCTCTGCTGTCCTGCACACCTTTCCTCCCTGCGCATCTGTGCATCTGGAACAGGCCCAGATGCTCCTCGTTTGCTCAGTTCAGGCCCCCAACCCAGCTGTCTCTCTGCCTGAGCGTGAGTAGATGGGCCTGGGATCTCATCTAACTCTGAGTCTTTGTGCTCCTCAGAACCTGCCACAGACTCTGATGTGACCCCAGGCAACCCTTCCCCCTCATCTGATTCATCTGATTCAGCTGCCAGATCTGCTGGTAGGCGAGGACTCACAAGGATAAGAGGTTTAGTCTTCTGAGCTTTTGGATTCGTGCTTGAGCTCATCCTCAGTGTGTGATAGAATGTGACACACTCTGCTAAAGAGAAGTTCTCTGTTAGGAGAATGTGTGACACAGTGTGACACACTCTGCTAGAGACAAGTTCCCTGAGGGATGGGGGCTCTAACATAAATCTGAAAGTTCGGAAGACAAAACTTCGGGTCCCGGTGACCGACCCAGATTGGATCCTGCAACATTATCCCGGGACATGTATATTTGCCTTCATTCATCACGGATGCCAATATCATCGTGCCCTTATGTCAATCAGTAGTGTGACCACATCAGGAAAATTGTGTGCAGTTCTGGAAGCAATGCCTCAAAAAGGATACAGTAGAACTGCAGAAGGTTTAGAAAAGGGCACCTAAGATGATCAAGGGGCTGGAACCGCATTTCTAGGAGGAAAGTTTGCAATATTTGGGGCTTTTTACTCTAAAAAGGGAGACAGATGAGAGGGGATATGATTGAGGTATACAAAATTATACAGTGTGTGGATATAATGGATGAGGAGAAGTTATTTTCTCTTACTCCAGAACCAGATGTCACCAAGTGAATTTGAGTCCTGTAAGAATCAGAACAGATATTAGTATTTTTTTTAAAAAAAATAAAATACAACATGTAATTCACCTTTGGAATTCACTACCATGAGATGTGGTGCGGGCTGCCATCTTGATTGCCTTCAAAAAAGGATTAAACCAATTCATGGAAGTCATGGGGATCAATGGAGATTACCTTTGATGGCAGTGAGATGGCCTCTGAAGGCCGTTTTCTGGGAGACTTCCTTGCGCAGTTGGTTGGCCAGTCTCAGAACACAGAGCTGAACTAGATCGGCTAGGGGCCTGAACCAGCAAGGCATTGATTGTGTTCTTATATTCTTAAAGAAAAACACATGAGTGAAACTTTGATTCATCAGATTGGGAATGCAATGGATTCATTTATTTATACATTAAACTGTTTAGCCTCCCATCTCTCTAATGGGGGCTGTTTATTTATACTGCTGAAGCTGCAATGTACATCTTGTGGTGTGGTGACGTCTTGAACCAAATGATGTAAAGCAGTGGTCCCCAACTTTTGCAGCTTGGTGGCCCAGCTCAGCGCAAGGGGGGAGGGCATGTGAGCAGCAGGTAAACAACCATGCACCCTCTACTTGTGCAAATGGAGCTTTGTGTGTGAGTGGAGGGTGTTTGCACTTGCGCAAGAAGCTCAGTTTGCTCAAGCGACAGGCACTTGTGCTCATGTGCGAAGTTCCACTTGCGTGAAGGGAAGGAGGTTCGGTGGAGGGCGCTTGTGCTTGCGCACAAAGCTCCACTTGCATGAGTGGAGGACGCTTGTGCATGAAGCTTCATTTGCACGAAAGGAGCTTCACATGCGAGTGCAAACCCCCTCCACTCGTGCAAGTGGAGCTTTGTGTGTGTGTGTGTGCACTTGCCCACTACTCACGCGACTGAAGCTTTGTGCACTTGCCCATTTCTTCCATGACCTGGTTTCGAACAGGCTGTGGCCCGGTAGTGGTCTGTGGTCCGGAGTTGAGGACCCTGATGTAAAGTTTGTTATTTACATTATTTATTTTGCACAATGACATCATCATGCCAAATGACACAAATGATGGAAAAAATCTGTGCAATGGCATATTCTTCAGTTAATCTCATTTTGTTCATATCGGATATGCTATTTCCTTCTTGGTCCCAAAGTGTTAACTTAGCTGAAAGAAGAGTATGCATGTGTCTTGTAGTGAAACAGGCCACGTTCCAGGAAATAAATGTTTCCATAAATGTTTACAGATCAGTGTTTCTAGACACAGAACAAATACTATGAAAATTATCATCCAAAGGATTTGTTTGAAACTTTATTTCTATTGGATTTTGATTGCCAAAGTTCATGTGGTCTATTGCCTTGTGAAAACCTTTTCTTGAACATTCTCTTCTAAATCCAAACCCATAAAAACAATTATCAGTTATTCTTAATCTGTTTAGGGAACATGCAAACGTTTACTTGAGAATGACTGCCTTTTCTGAGAATTCAAAGCAGCTTTAACCATTTTTATATAAGTACACTGAGGCAGGTGATTTAAATTTGCACCTGCGTAACCTATGTCTACAGTTTAGAAAATTCTTCTATAAAAAAGTAAGTTATGTCCCATTGTACCAGCCACCTTGGTGTGTAGCTTCCCTTGGCCCTTGCAAGCATGAATGATCACTATTTGATTCCCTTATAACTCTTGATGTTAGAGAAGTCTCTGCTTTTTAAGCAGAGGTCTAAATTATGATTTGATAAAAGTATAAGTATAAGTATAAGACTTTTGGCTTGCACAAAAAAAAGACAAATGTCTGACCATAAAATATATGTGTCTTTCTAAAGGGCATGCACAATAATTGTTTCATTCAATCATATTTGCAGATGGGGCAATACCTTAAAAAATCTTTATTTTGACAGAATTCAGCAACAGGATGAGTCTTACAGATTGTCTCACTCTTTGTTACTGGAAAGATTTGGCCTTGAAAAGGCCATGTGCCCCAGGTGTGGTGCTTTTAAGGCCATTGTCAATAATTAAACTGACAGACTGTGTTTCCTCCAGACTGAGCATTAGAAAAAGTTTAATGAGGATGACGAGCAAAAGTTGGATTTAGTTGTGGACTCTACTGGAGAAATTAGTTTCCTGAATATATTCCCACTATATATGTGCCAATACACATGGAAGACATCTATCTATATGTTGTCATCTACATCATATATGTAAGCATACATATCCTAGGTATGGGATCATGTCTTTTCACCCATCTGTACTTAGATGAATGTTATGTTTTGGCTACCATAACAAATATGTGTAAGTGATATGGTTTTAAATCAGCAATTATGGGTAATGCAAACCTTAGATTGTTATTTTTAGGGCACAATTTTAACAAGATGCTTCCTAAAACATTGGCATTTTATATTTTAAGTAAACCTCTCAACTCTCCTATTTGGAGATCTCTATCCAGGAATGGCATTTTTTTGTGTGTGCACCATTTCTTGGTTCAGGGAACCAACATATTCCCCCAGGTGCCTGCTTGTAACTGGTTCTTTTGCATTCCAGTTCCAAGTGAACTCTAGCATTACAGACTGATAAGAGAATCTTAGCAAGGTTGTAACCTCTTCATTATGGAGTTTCCACATCAATCAGATTCTTTATGTAGAAATGGGGAATCTTTCAGTTTTCACTTTTCCAACATTGTGTATGAGAGAAATGCAATTCCTGGTTCAAACGCATGCAGTGATTCAAAGGATTTGAAAGATTAACTTTCACCTGAAACCAGAACTCTTCCTCTTGGGACTGATGGACAAGGAGTTGGGAAAAAATAGGCATGGAACCTTGTTTTTATATCTAACTGCAGCAAGATTATTGTACATATAAAGATGGAAAGATTTGGCAATACCTACAGTGGAGCGGCTTGCCTTCAGGAGTTGTGGGTGCTCCTTCACTGGATGTTTCTAGGAAGAAGTTGGACAGCCATTTGTCCCAAATGAAAGAAGGGTCTTGTGCTCGAACAGGGATTAGATCAGAAGACCTGCAAGTTCCTTTACAACCCTATTCTATGTTCTATGTTCCACAACAGAGGAATTGTTGGTGAGGATGACAGAACTCACTAAAATGGCCAAAGTGACGTGTTTGAAAATATCTACGTTTATTGGTGACTGTAAACCCTTTATAGACGTTTTGCATAAAACAGGAAAAAGAAAGAACTTATGATTTACGGTTTTGATGATTAGATAAGACAGATGATAGAAAGAAGAGAGTCATGTTGTAACTTTAGAGAGAGAAGAATCAACTTATAATTGTACTTATAATTGCTGTAAAGAAGGTTGGAAGCTACTTGTTTATATCTTTCTTCTCTCTCTTTTATTTTTCGGCTAGTCTTTTTCTTTTTTCCACCTTTAGTTTTCTTTTCGTTTTTCTCTTTTGGTTTTTGGTCTGTTTTAGTTTGCATTAATTCTTGTGTTTAAAATGTTCATTAAATTAGATAGGGAGCAAGAGAGAGAGAATGGGCTTGCCAACAAAACTAACCCTGCTCCCATGGCCTATGAAAAACTGTATCTCGTTGCATAATGAGGAAGATTCACAATGATTATTTTTAGAACTGTGTTCATCATTCATTGGACATATCTTTTTTTCCAGCCTGCACTCTTAATCAAGCCCCAATAGAATGTTTACTTAATGGAAATTTTGCACTTTCAGTTGCTGAAAGCCCCTCCCCCCTTCTCTTCTGACTTTAGGATTACTGTTCTTTAGTCTTACCTATTTCAGCCTTTTGGAATGGTGAATCCTTGGGTTCCCAAAGTCCATGGAGTTAATAAATAGAAGATGCTACTGATTCCAGAAGTTCTGGACACTGCTCTCTTCATTGAAGAAGTCATTAAATTTTCTCATGGTCTATCCCAGTGCTTTCCTTCCCGTGTAGACTCCACATTAACACAGCTGGAAGGTATCCAATTGGAAATTGTGCAATAGACCTTTAACCTCCACTAACTGAAACTACTAGCAGTTTTGATACGAAGATTTGTTAAAGAGTTGATCTTATTATTTCAGAGGTATCCATGGTGGGGGCAACAAAGTCAAGATGGCGGCTGCAACCCTGACCATTAACCACAATAGACATAACATGAGGTAGGGCTGGATTGCACAATCATGACTGCTATGTTGATTTTTTTTTTTTGATAGCCCAGCCCCGGGGAAGATGCCCCTGAATAGAATTCTGATGCCTCATATGAATGCTGCATGCTTGAAGAAAATAGGTGGACACATTGAGATTTGAACTCTGAAAAATGAAGAAATGAAATGGTAGATAAGATATCTCAGGGCAACCATTATTACTAAAGGGGACATTGATAGAACATGACTTCCTGAAATACTGAACTATTTTAAGAAAAGAAACCCTGCAGCTCAAAATTACTATCTTCTCTCCTTTTCAGCAACTAGCCAATTTTTTTAGCAGCTGTAGGCAAGAGAAGGGAAAGTTGATATAATTAGCACATGCCAGTACTAATATGAAGATAATGTCCCTTAAAGTTTTAGAGGTCATCAAGATATTTTTGATTGTAGTTAGAGTTCAAATACTCTGGTGAGATCACCATATGCCTTTTAGAGTCACCTTCTTAACAAAGGGCATGCTACCTCTTTCAAATGCTAAGATAGCCCATTTTAAGAAAACCTATTTCATGTTTTTTTTTTAAAAAGCATCTTCAGTCTGAAATCCAGCAACTTTTGTAACATTTCATAGCAGTCATGAGGACAGCGTCTCTGGATTTTACAGGATTCTGTTACTTTTGTTAAAATGAAATGCATGGCATGACGTTGCAAAATTCAATCCATATGTGCACGCATGTGACAGTCACAACACAAATCTTGATCCACAATGCTGTCATTCTTTTGTCCATCCCTCCCATCCCAATGCTGCTGGGTAGGTCCCAATTTTATTTATTGTCTCCTTCGCAATGAGTTGTATGAAAACTCCAGAAAGACCACATATCTGTAGAAGATGATACATTTACTTTTTCATGGTCTCACTCTAATGCCATTTGGCAATCCATTCTTAAATTGATATTTCAAAATAAAACAGAATTTCCTAACTTCTGCTATCCAATACTATGCTTTTTTTTTTTTTTTTCTTACTAGCACTCTTCAATGTTTGACTTTTCTGAGTAAGCCAGCATATGGATTTTTTTATGCACTATCTTGAAAAGTAGTCTCCATTTTGGAAGGAGAACATGATCAAATGAAATATTGTTTTGAAACCTGCCCATATATACATAGTGTTGATAGGTGTATTTCTAGAAACCCACATTTGTAACATGGCTGGGACAGAAGAACCAACATCCCAATCTGATTGTAACCTGTGGCAATATTTGAAAAGTGATGAGAGCCTTGTGCATTATTATATTATTCTTTTTCCTTAGATCCTAATACAGAAATACACTTGGAAATACATGAAGAAATTGCTGGTAGGATGATTTACTTTAGGAGCTGAGATTTTTAAGAGGCTTGCCAAGTGGGTTCAATCAGAAATAATTTTCTCCGTTGCTCACTAACAACACTAACATGAACAGACTAACAATTTCAGGTGGAAGAAAATTTCTGCTGGATTATCTACTGAGAGGAATTATTGTACTAATGGGATTACTGCATTTGCTAGAATTGGACTACATAATCTTTAAGAGCCAGTCGACTCTAAAATTTACCTGGACACAGAATTGAACCTGTTTTCCTTTTTTACATCCTATCCCATTCCATTCTGAACAACTCAGATCTCTTCGTAGTTATGGAGAAAAATGCTTGATCAAAATTTTGTTAGTTGGCATGAAGGCCATTCTCCTTTAGTATCCACAGTTTCTCTTTCAGATTTTGCCAACATCGCAGGTGGGAATGGCACTGGAGAATCACAAAGAAAAGAGCAAAGATCTTTTTAATTCGACAACCTAGTTAATAAATGGTTGTACAGCCTGATCCTAAAGACACTTTTGTTAACATCTGTTCCATTTTCTCAGCAGCAAAACCTGTTTCCAAGCTAGTATAAATAGAACTGCAATCAGATGGTATCTAACCTATTTGAAGGTTGATTTCTGGATCAGAGGTGATTGTTAGTTTAGGTTGGTCTATCAGCTATCCTTTATATTTTTTTGGGATCCAGTCTTTCTCACAGCACACTGGCACAGGCCAGGTCAAACTTCTCTTGCTTTGGAACTGTAAGAGGATCGGCTCAGGGGTTGTAATTGACCACTTGCCATTTCTATGCATTGCAGGTTGTAAGCTTTTTCTTCGAAAAGAAAGCCAGTTTATGTAGCACACCAACTAATGAGATTCCATCTAGTGAGACTGTGGCTCCCGAGTCTGCATGTTTTGCCTGTTGGCCCTTCCTCACAGGTGAAAGTTAAACTGTAACTTAAATATTGCAAAGAGTTTAGTATAAATGAGGCCCAAGGCTGTCTTCAGGCTTTCCTCAGTTTAAACTAAGAACTAAAAGTCTAGGTCAAGCTGGTACAAGGAAAATGGCATGGTTGAATGTCTGTGGAGATTCTCAGTCATCCAGATCATGGTTGTCCCAAAAGTGCTTTTTCAAAAGGCAACTGGACTTTGTTTTTTCCTTGAGGACATTTCGTTTCTCATCCAAGAAGCTTCTTCAGCTCTGGCCAAATAGTGGAGGACGGAAGGATTTATATTCCTTGCAGTCATCTGCTTATTAGCATTCTTTCATGAAGCTTCTTGAAATGTCTTCAAGGAAAAAACAAAATTCAGTTGCCTTTTGAAAAAACACTTTGGGTCATGGTTGAACTTGAATCTCTTCTTTTTTCTAGAACTTTTATTTTTTGCCTCAGACTCTTAATAGTGTTGACTGTTGCTTTATCTTCTTCAATCTCTGAAGATTTATAGTTGTAGCAGCCCAAGTCCTCTGGATTGGCTTCTGGTTTAACAGGACCCTATACTTTCCCTCAGTGAGAACTTTGTTGAGTAGTGTTTCTTCAGGAGGATTCTTAGTGACAGGGATGCCTTCACAGTTGGCCTCTGAGATGGCAGACTTCTGTTAACTTGGTAACGATAGGAGGTGGTGTCACATTTGGAACACCACAATAAAAAGTTTAGCCTAGCTGACAACTGCCCTCAGATGGTAGACATTATGCCAAGGTTAGTTAGGGTAAGTAGTCTTCATTTCCTTGACAGCTAATTAGAATAGCTTGGCAAGGTTGCTATTCCCCAGCTCTCATTGATAAATGAGGGAGAAGGCATTTATAGTGTGTGGAGATGCTGTTTGTGGCCTTCTATGTTGGCTCTGAGAAGTATCACCAGGAACCCCCACTGTGAGCTGCCTGAGGGTGTGAAACCCAAGTAATGGATCATTATGAAGCATCATAAACAATGCCATGAAATGGAAAACAGTTTAAAGAGATTTATGGATAGAGAAGGCCCTAGATAACATGCTGTTCTGGGTGTTAATCCAAGCAACATTCAATCACTCAAATAAGCAAATTAATTTTATTTCCCCCCCTTCCCTTTGGCTTTTAGTTTACTATGTGGAACTGTGGGAAGTGGAGTTGCTTATGGAGGAGCTTTCAATCATGTGAGCTCAGAACAAAATTGAGCACCTTAGCAATAATTGAGCTGTTTGTAATCAGTGGTCACCAGTATAACACTGAGGTACAGTGGTTGATAGGCATGTGGCAAGTTAGAACAGCTCCCATTAGGAGTAGAGAAGGACAAGGATTAACCTCAGATTACTAGGGCAACACCAAATAGGAAGATGGAAATAAATCCATCTAGATTTTTGCAGCACAAATCTGGTTCCTCCTTTCACTCTGATTTGGCCTTTCTTTGCACAGCATCATTTCATGAGTAATTTAGTGCTCAACCCAGACAGACAATGATTATGTTACCCATCACCCTAAGAGACAGTTTGTGTAACTATAGTTTGTTAATCAAAACCACCATTGGTTCGGTTGGGTTATCAACAGCAATATGCTCATTCTATGTTTGTGTATGTGGAGGGGGGGACAGGGTTTATCAACTCTGCCCCCAGCCTATGGACCTGCAGTCACCAGACATAGATTTGACTCTTTAACGTACGGCTTTTAGGAAGCTTCTGAATGTTCTTGTTCCCTTCATAAAACACTACATTGTGTGATTCGGACAGTTTAGGAATATTATGAATGCATTAAAAATAGACGATCAAATTAATCAAGGTTTACAGACTTCATAATGCTAAGGCTATTCTGTGAATCCAATCAGTGTGATACAGTATGAAGGTCTAATTCTCTCTCTATTTGGGAAGACCAAGGAGAAGCCACACTTAGTAATTCACTTTCCTGCCCTGTAATTATGAACCCAAGAGTGGGATGGAGGCCTTCTTCCCACGCTTTTCCATATTTCAACATTGTCATTCCATCCTACACCGTACTTCTGTATTAGGGGTTCTTTTCTACCTGGGTCAGATTCTCACATGATTTAGAACCCCAGGAGGGGTAAATAAATCTCAGTTCAGTTGCCTTTTGAGGAAACTGAGAAGGCCACATAGAACATCAATGGCTTTTCTTTTCTTCACACGCCTTAGTCCACATAGTGGATCAGAAATAAATATTTTTACTTCTCTGCCTCATTAATTTGTCCTTTCCATTGGTGACTGCAGCAAAGTCATCTATTAGCTATGCACATTAGAAATTGCATTTCTGCAACAAATCAGGTGACCCTTTTTCAAATCATCAAAAACCCAGCCACAAAATGATCGATCTGCTGCTGTTGCAATCATCCACTTCCACTCAGCTTCAAGGTCAAGAGCAAGAGATGGACTCACCAAAAATCCACACCCAGACCTTGAAAAGTCCATCAAACTGCACTAATGTCCAATAGAGATTGGGCATGGATTTTGTGGGGTAAACTCTACAGTACAGATTATCCTTACAGTTACTCAAACTGATTTTGTGCTTCTTTTCTTCTGTATTATTTTACTTCTGTATTATTATTTATCAGATGTATAATCCCATATTTAACCATCATGAAAACGGAACTTGAAAAAAGTTCCCCCTCAAAGAAAGAAATACACAATTCGTGCTTATACCCGAATATCCAGCTATTTAAAATCCCACAGAGAGCCAAAGTAAAGAAATGAGGAATATATATTTCTTATCTAGACCTGCAAAGAATTGACCCTGGAATCCTTTAAGTTATTGATCCTCTTCTTCTCAACTCTAGATGTAGCTTAATGGTTAAATTTAGGGTTCTTCTTTTTTTGGAGGGGGGAGCACATATTTTTTAGCCTGTAGCACCACCTGCCGTTCTTCCCTGGATATGCCACTAGTTGAGAATGGTAACTCAATGTAAGGTGGTGTGTTCTTTAAAAGTTTTTGCCTTCTACTTTTAAGGTACGGAGGACTGCAAAGTAACTTGATTGTGTAAATTATTAATATTTACTTTATTTAAAATAAAAGCGATACATTTGCTTAATGTTTATTTATTGAGTCATGTGCAAATAACAATATTAAACTCATGAGATATAAATAAAACATTTTTTTTCATGGAAAAAAAATCCTATATTTTAATTAAAAAATCTTGGAGGACCCTCATGGTCTCTGGACCTCACGTCTGAGAAACACTGATATATGGAAAGAATAAATGGGTTACCTATACAGAAGGAAGAAGGAAAAGACAAAGAAAAAAAAGATTTTTTCCCCCTAACAAATTACATTCAAAGTTTTGGTCTTATTTTAATAATCTAGAGCTTCATTAAATCCCCATTAAATATTGTTCGGAATATATGCTGTGGATATCTTTACTAGTCTGCCTCTTTTTTCCTGATTGACTGGAATTTTATATATTTTGCTCTTCTTTAGTTTTCTGTTTTGTATTCTACTTTATGAACATTTACACCTTTGGTGCATGGACAAAGTCCTCATATGGCTGCGATGCTTGACATGCTAACAGACACAGGGTAAGATAATAATTCTGCAGCTTTTCTTTGTTAACTGCAAAGAATAGCAAGATTGATTCTGTCCCCTCTCTTAAGACATATTCACAGAAGGATTGGTTGTCACTGATCTAGAGCTGATGCTGATTTTGAGCAAAGAAACTGGACAAGATCAAGCAATCATAATGAAAGCTACTGAAATCACTTATGCTTCAGTTATCGATGCTTAAAGATGTCCTACTGATTCCAGAGAATTAGTAAGCCTGAATCCAATCTATTTTTATTACACCAAGCTCAGCATTCTTCATGAAAAAATATATATAGTCTTTGACTAATGACCGCTCATTCAATGACTGTTGCAATGGCGCTTAATGAGTTGGGTTATGACTGGTCCTCAACGATCTGCCTGTCCCAGCATTCCCACAGTCATGTGATTGCAGTCAGAATAACAGAGTTGGAAGGGACACTGGAAGTCTTCTTGTCCAACCTCCTGCTCAAGCAGGGGACCCTATACTGTTCCTGACAAATGGCTGTTCAATTTCTTCTTAAAAATCTCCAGTGATGGAGCACCCACAACCCATTCCACTGGTTAATCATTCTCACTGTCAGCAAATTTCTTCTTAGTTCTAGGTTGCTTCTCTTCTTGATTAGTTTCCATCCGTTGCTTCTTGTCCTGCCTTCAGGCGCTTTGGAGAATAGGTTGACCCCCTCTTCTTTGTGGCAGCCCCTGAGATATTGGAACATTGCTATCATGTTATTCCTACTCTTTCTTTTCATTAAACTAGATATACCCAATTCCTGCAACAGTTCTTCATATGTTTTAGCCTCCAGCCCCCTAATAATCTTTGTTGCTCTTTTTTCCAGAGTCTTAACATCTTTTTTATATTGTGGTGACCAAAACTGGATGTAGTATTCCAAGTGTGGTCTTACCAAGGCATTTTAAAGTGGTACTAACACTTCACGTGATTTTGATTCTATCCCTCTGTTAATGCAGCCTAGGATTGGATTGGCTTTTTTTGATGGCTGCAGCACTCTGCAACAATCTGGATGCTTGGAAACTGGTTTATACTTATGACGGTTTCAGCATCCTCTGGTTACATGATCATGATTTGTGAGCTTCCCTACAGGTTTCCTACAAGCAAAGTCAGCACACTGTCTCCTACTCCCTCTGTCCTTGCATTCTGGGAGTTGAAGTCCACAAGTCTTAAAGTTGCCAAGGTTGAGAACCCCTGAAATAGATGAATAACAATATAGTTTTCTCTAAAATGTTAAAAATGAACCTAAGCAGAGCCTTGCAATAGTGTTGCAGCAGAGTGCTTTTTTTTTCAAGATTTCAATGAACCCTGCCATTTTTACACTATTTTCCTTTATCTGTTCTCACCATCTGTCTGATTTCCCTATTCACTGACAAGTCTGTGTTTTATTTTTAAATATGTGCAATCTGTACTTTTTCTTTTGACAACTATGCCCCAAAAGTGCATTATTATTGCTTCCTAGCCACAGGACTGTGGTAGTTCTTAGGCAAGAAATCAACTTAACGGGAAGAATTGCTGAAACGGACTAATTCACTGAATAACTTTCCATGGGAAATGAACATTTCAGTGCTGTTGAGATCATGGGCTCTTTTTAGCATTATCTTGATCCAGTTATGCTAAGGCGTATTAATTAGGCAATTGATGTACTTCCCTTCATCATATGATTCCAGGACATTTTACAAAATTGAGAAAAAGAAAAATTGCAAATTGCAAAGTGTGGCAAATGTGAAACAATAGTAAATCATCAGTTAATTCACCAGAAGGGCCAGCTTTTATTTTATTTTTATTTTTTTTTGGGGGGGGGGGAAGAAACCACATTGAAAGTCTTATGGGAATTAAAAAAAAAAGAATGGTGCTTAATACCACATAGTTAGGAACAGAGTCATGAATTGTGACACCCTGGGAAAAATTGTGTAGCACATTATAAACCAAAATGTCTTCTCCTTGCCTGCCAGTTCCACTTTTTCCACCTCTGGAGGTACCGTAATGTCTGTTTTAGAGTTATCAGATAACTGTAGAGCATGTGCAGATTGTTACTGGAGCAGCTGTCCCACTTATATAGAGGTGTTGGGTAAGTTCCTTAGATAAGCACTATTAATGTATTTTTTTTTAAATAAGGAAATGAATCACGAACCTATATCTCTATCTATCTATATTTGTATATCAGTATACATTGCATCAAAAGGAGCATGATGGCTCAGCGGTTAAAGACACTGGAAAGCTGACAGCCCGGGTTTGAGTCCCGAGCACTGCATGACAAGGTGAGCTCCTGTTACTTGTCTCAGCTCCTGCCCACCTGGCTGTTCGAAAGCATCAAATAAATAGGTACCATTTTGGTGGGAAGATAACAGCGTTCCATGCATATCAGCATATAGCCATGTTGGCCATATGACCATGGAAGCATCTTCGGACAATGTTGGCTCCCTCGGCTAAGAAATGGAGATGGACACCACCCCTTAAAGCTGGACACAACTGGACAGGAGAAACCTTTACCTTTACCTATACACTGCATCATGCTAAAATATATTTTCAATGGGGAAAAAAAGAGGTTAAGGTTATCACTAGATCGCTGCCCTTATATTTAATCTTTGCCAGTTTGCTCTGCAAGGCATTTAGGAGAGAGTGTGGCAGTCCCATTCACTCACAACAACTGATATACAATGTCACTTTTGACACATCCCACAGAGCCATTCAGTAAACTCAGGCTCACTGGCCTCACACCTCCAGCAATTCCTGAACGGCTTGATGTCAGGGGCTGATTTGATTAATGAAGTCAAGTTAAAGCAGAAATCTGTTCAGATGCAGCTTCTCTGTTGGCAAATGGCTCCAAACGCCACAGAAAAAAGTGGAGTTCCAACAGCTGGGGGAAAAAGGAACATATGTCCTGGCATCTGTGGAAGACTTGATAAGGGACAGAAATGCCCCCATTCTGATATGGGTTAACTCTTGCCTTTTCAAAATGTCTGGCTTAAGCCTCTTTAAGCAGCAAAAAAAAAAATGTCCTACTCTTTTAGGAAATCAAAGTCCAGTTGAATTGTTGCACCTTATTTTGGATAATTTTCACCTGAAAATCTAACTATTGTACAAAATCCATGGTTCTTCACTTTTTTCCATGCATGACACAAAGGTGCTTTTCCAAAAGGCAACTGGAGATTCTTGGTTTTCTTCCTTGAAAATGTTTCGCTTCTCATCCAAGACGTTTCTTCAGTCAGAAGTCAGAACTGAAGTCAGAAGAACTGAAGAAGTTTCTTGGATGAGAAGTAAAATATTTTCAAGGAAAAAACCCCAAGAAAGTCCAGTTGCATTTTGGAAAAGCACCTTTGGGACAGCCATGACTTGGATGACTGAGAATCTCCATAAATGTCCATGCATGACTTCAATAAATAGATGTTGTAAGATTAAAATACCAAACAGCCCATTTCCAGTTGTGAACTTCCAGATAGATATTTTACACCTCTGTGCTGAAAAAAACCCACCTATTTTCAGATATTTGGACTGCACTAAGCCATTCGCATGTCTCTACCCAAAGAGCTCCACCTGTTGGGAAACAAGGAGAAGCGTTTGTTTTATTATTTTTTCTTCCTAGTTGTGGTTGTTGTCCATCTGCAGAATTTGACACCCCCTTCCCCAAAGACACATTAATGAAGTCTCAGAATAAGCAGCAACAATAATGTAGATATGACGTGAAATAGGACTGCAATTAAAATAAAACCTTATACTTTCTGGAAGGGCTTGATGTTGTTTGGTAGAAAAAGTGAACTGATTTCTTCCAATAATAAATAAAGAGGGCATTTCCTCTTAATTCTGGATGTGAACCAGTTGCACTAGTTGTGTGCTTGCAGGAAGTTGGGTAAGTTAATTGAAAACAAAGCATTCGTCTATGGCAAGAGGTCTGCAGCCTTGACAACTTTTAAGACTTGTGGACTTCAGCTCCCAGAATTCCTCAGCCAGCAATGCTGAAGTCCACAAGTCTTAAAGTTGTCAAGGTTGCACAACCCTGGTCTATGGTAAAGTTTTCAGAAAAGGAACCTTTTATTAGTCACCTACTTACTCCAAACAGCAAACATTATTTGTCAGTTGTGTTACATACATGCAGCTTCCACAGACTTGGTACTTCTTGAGGTAGTAGAATTATGTGAATAGTATTTCAGCATATTACAGGTAGTCCTCGGCTTATGACCACAATTGAGCCAACACTTCCGTTGCTACGTGAGACATTTGTTAAGTGAGTTTTGCTCCATGTTACGATCTGTCTGGCCACAACTGTTAAGTGAATCACTCCAGTTGTTAAGTTAGTAACACAGTTGTTAAGTGAATCTGGCTTCCCCATTGGCTTTGCTTGTCAGAAGGATGCAAAAAAAATCCAATCACATGACCCTGGGACATTGTGACCGTCCTAAATACGAGTCAGTTGCCCAGCATCTGAATTTTGATCACGTGACCACGGGGATGCTGCAATGGTCGTAAGTCTGAAAAACGGTCATAAGTCACTTTTTTTCAGTGCCGTTGTAACTTTGACCGGTCACCAAATGAACTGTTGCAAGTTGAGGACGACCTCCATTTGCTCAGTCTTCTCTCAAACTGGAGAAGACAGAACAAATAATTAATTTAATATATCCACAGAAGTTGATACTACTTAACATAAATAACAAATACTATCCGTTTTCTTTTCTCTGCATTTTATGGTTCTGGAAGCCAGGAGGGTTGATAGAGAATATGCAAAATATTGCAAAATAAATGAAATAGTGTAAGAAAGTGACCTCTTAGGCATTTGCTTCTCTTCACTGTTATTTTACCTTTTTATGCTTTCTACAGCACATTTCTCTGTTTCTAGGTTTTTGTGTGAGGGAAAAGACAGAGAGGAAGAAATGCATAAGTGAATAGGGATTTTCAACTGAATCCTCCATTTTCAGCCTCAACACAGTTCCCAGCAAACAATTTGTCGTGGGTCCACATGGGATTTTACCCATCGGAAACTGACTTGGTTCTGTTCGGTTTTCTAGGTCATCCTTAACCTCGCAGGGTGTTCAAGTGCGACATCGGAGCAGGTGTGTTTCTTGCTGTTTGGCACAGCAGTGTTTCCTTTTTGGGTTGGTGTCCTTCTTCGTGTAGCATATGGTGATGGGAAAACTAGATCATCTGCTATGTTAACAAAATAAACCCTGAGAAGTATCCATGCTGTTTATTGTACTCTGGTGACTTAAGTGTTTTCCTGATTCATCAGCTTCCATCATGCCTATTTATGGAAGCCTTTCAATGCTTGTAGCACAAGAGAAGGATTGTCAGAGCAAGGCACATTTTCCTAAGAAAAACACAAAGAGCAGCCTGGGAAGTTTTCATGTGCCATCTCAGAAAATGTCACACGATCCTTACAATAAAATACAGGTAGTCCTCGACTTAGGATCACAACTAAGCCCAAAATTTCTGTTGCTAAGTGAGACATTTGTTAAGTGAGTTTTGCCCCATTTTGCCACCTTTCTTGCCATAATTGTTAAGTGAATCCATAGCAGTTGTTAATTTAGTAACACGGTTGTTAAGTGAACCTGGTTTCCTGTTGAATTCGCTTGTCAGAAGGTTGCAAAAAAGTGATCATATGACCCCGGGAGACTGCAATTGTCACAAATATGAACCGGTTGCCAAGCTTCTGAATTTTGATCATGTTACCATGGGGGAATGCTGCAACGGTTGTAAGTGTGAAAAATGGTCATAGGTCACATTTTCAGTACTATTGTAACTTTGAATAGTCACTAAATGAACTGCTGTAAGTCGGGAACTACTTGTAGAGAGGGACATCAACTCAGTATATCCAGTGAAATCATGGAATTATGAAAGCGATCGGTCATACTTTTCATTGTATTTTCAATATATATATACTGGCATTTAGCCCTGACGATGTCGGAAGGATTCCGATGAAAGCTTGGTGTGTATTTGTGTTATTAAACTTTTTTAGTTTATTATACTCCTGGTGCTCACAGTCTATTGATTTGAAGATGATTACACCCAGGAGTCACGCTTTTAGTTTTAATGTTATTAGCATATTGAAATATATATATACAGTATATATATATATTGTATTTATGTATTTATATTTGCTTAAACATTCTCCTGCTATATCACTTTATCTGCGATGTTTCAAGAGGAGCTAGAGTCAGACATTCATGCATCAATCTCCAGCTCTTTTTGAAATATCACAGATGGCAATAACGGAAATGGCAGGATTATGTATGGCCATTTGAAGGCGCTTGGGAGTGCCCTGGAGCAGAAAGATGGGATATCAATCAAAATAATAAAGACAGAATGCATATACATAATTGATGAACAGTTTTACCATGTTTAAACCAGAAAATAAAATATATTGGTAAAGTTACCTTTGTGTTATACTGTCAATCATTCCATGTTTCTGACACAAATACAGTACATCTTAGTCTCCCGACAGTCTTCCCTGCCCTCCACAGCCCCTAAATTACACTGGAATAACGTATTACATGGTGGCTGTTTCCACCAAACTGGATCTTGTAGAAATAAAGGACCAAAGTGGGGAAATCATGTCAGACGGGGCAGAAATTTAAGCTCGGATAAACCCCATTGATTTCAGTGGGAAAAAAATGTACTTACTAAAAAGCAGCAAGGCTTTAATATGGCTAGTACCGGTAATTTATTCATTTTTTAAAATATAATTTGGACCTGTCTTTAATTATATTGAAGGAAATAAGAATAATTGCTTGTTGATTTAAGAACGTTCATTTAATGTACCAAAGGATTTTAATACTGGATTTTTAAAAAATTATGAATAATGTGGGTTTACATTATGGATGCTGCATCATTTTGATGCACGTCAAACACCCCTTCGTTCCCTTCCACACTCGCCCTCTCAACTCACACATACCAACCTACCTGGCCTCTGTCACACATCAAACAGGGACACACACACACTCAGTTCTCACCCAGGAGAGAAGGACGACCATACTCACCTAACTCTCACCAAACTCACCACCACCACCATCCCAGGGTCTTCTGAACAACCTCCCAAAATCAGTTTGTAAACCAATCAATAATGGCCAAAAAGAAATCAGAGTGGCAGTCCAAGAAAAATCACAAAAGAAAGCTTGTCTGTCTTCTTTTTCTGCATTTTATGTAATCAGATAAGTGACAAATTGGGGGATGAGTGGCTGAAGGATATTGGCCTCTATTGAACAATCCATCACAGTGTTGCTGCAATTGCTTGAAACCCATCTGAAAGTGTTTAGAAACGTTCTGGATTAAGATAGCAATTGTTTCATCTTGAAAATTCTCATGTTGCTGTGCTATGCTGCATAATTACCTTTGCCCTGACATATTTTTAATTATACTCCAATTAGTGTGCAAAAGAATGTTATCTATAACCAGCTTTTCGAATACTCACTACTTCAATCTGTTGGGTGAAAGATTAGGCCTTGCTTTGATAATTATTTAGTCATGTGTGGCTAAAAATTCATTATGAACACAGTTAATTATGCTGTCAAGAGCAACACATTCCAACAATTAGAGATAGGGAGCTGCCATTTAAATAGTCCAGGGTGCAAATAACCTCATAAAGTGTGGAATACTCCTCAAGGCATACATCTTAAAAAACAACAACAACTAATGATTACATTAAACCATACTGGGTCATGTGATGAATTTCCTGTTGGAGTTGGAAGATTTTATGTAACAAAATGAGAGAAAATTATATATTCCCCTCAGTGATATCCATTGGTTCTGTTCGATTTTTGACACAGTTTCCACAAGGGCTCAAAATAACTTAATATACTATTACTGGCTGTTGATTTTTCAATCAATTATCTTCGACTTGTGTTAGACTACAACTCTCGTAATCAGATTGGGGAAGATTGCTGGGTAATATGACAGCTTGATTTTCAAATGTTGATTCCCAGGACAGGAAGGAAAGATTTATTGTCTAGAAAATGAGTTGCTGGGAGTCAGGTGGTATAAAATAAATTAATGAGTGAATGAGAAAAATATAAATGTTGAAGCTGAAAAAATACATATTTCCGTACTTAAAAGAAATTTCTCCCACCTCCCAATTCCGCCAGGATTGATAATGATCAATCAAGATTGATACTCACTCCTCAATGTGTTTACTTGGAATTCAAGAATATTTATCCCCAGAGAAGCATGCATATAGTAGTATTGCTGCCTAAGATACTTATACTTTCATCATGATTCACAATCATGAATGTTATTGTAATTTAAGAAGTGGATATTCTTAAAAAAGAGGAATAGGTGAAAAAAAAAGAAATTATGGTCCAATTACAAAAGTTGCCAACAAAATGGTATGGCCCTGTTTCCACTATCTGGTGCTTTCTAGCATTCATGTTGGGTATTCTTACATTATTGGATCCTGGATCTCAGCCATAAATTCTGATTTCTACTTGGCAGGTAGAACAATAATACTATTTTGGATCCCCCATTTTGTATACTGCATTGTGCACTGAGGTTTTCATTGCAACCTCACCTATTCTTTGCTACAATTAATCTCAGCTTAAATCCTTGTTTTAAGCCATCCCTTGCCTTTCCTGTGAACTTGGCCTTAATCAATTACCCTTCCACCCTTAATACTCTCAGTATTTATTTTATTTATTTATTTATTAAATTTATATGCTGCCCATCTCACTGTCAAGCGACTCTCTCAGTAATTCTCTCTTCCCTTCTGTTATTCCACCGATTCCTCCTGGTTTGTTGCTGTACAGTCTATGGCAGAAAAAGGCCCTGGAGTGAGTTGGGTTTAGGCTGGCAAGCATGAATTAGCTCCAGTGAATTGTTTGCATTCTAAAGAGGCTATTTGTTGTACCTGGCAAATTGTACACATACCCTCTGTTAAAAAATGAGTCCATTAAAAAAAAAAGGATTGGGCTGCAAGCCAATCTCCTTTCCTAAATATTTTTAAGTGCATGATTAATACACTTCCCCAGCTCCTGTCTGGGGCTGCAGGGGGAGGTCAGAGAGCAGGTAAATGAAAGAAAATGGCTTCATTCGGCATTGACTAAGCTATTAATCATTGCCCATTTTCAATAAATCACAGCAGATGGCAGGAACTCATGGGAAATGACACACCATGTGGATGATGGGAACTGTGGGTTTTCGCAGACACCAGCAAGGGAAGAGGTCACTCTTGCACACCTGCCAAGGGCTGTGGAGCAGTGCTGGTGTTTCACACCTGCACTTCACCTCAGCATGACAGCGTTTTCCACAAAAGTGACTCCTTAGCAAGATTTGGGAGTGGAAGAAAATTCCCCTCGTTCTATCCCTTGCTTTTGTTTCTCACTGAGTCCCACACAAATGACACCAGCCAGCCAGGATGTTATTTTGAGAACAGTTTAACAAACTTAGCTAAAAGTGCTGCCAATTGTTATCTCAGCTCCTTCATCTTGTCTGGGCAGAGCTGGTCTGGAGCTGGGAAGGGTGTAGAGCAGGGGTAGACAACCTTGGCTCTTTTATGACTTGTGGACTTCAACTCCTAGAATTCCTGAGTCAGCCACAAGTCATAAAAGAGCCAACGTTGCCTACCCCTGGTGTAGAGCTTCGAGGTTCAGACCACACGTGCCCAATTCTTCTGGAACCTATTTTCCTGCCAATCCTGCACATCATTGGCAAGGCCTGCCTTGACCTGTTCACAGATATATGTATCTCTTTAGATGTAGTGGTATAGTTAAAAATGTAAGCTTCTTAACCAGAATCCCAACAGGTGGTTTTCAGCAACAAGCTGCCTGTATTTAACTCTAAGACAGACATGTCAAACACAAGGCCTGGGGGCCGGATGCGCCCCGTGAAGTGGTTTCATGTGGCCCGCAAAGCTATCCTGGAAACAGTTAGGGAACAGCCCCCGCTGCCTTGGCCCTGGCCCAGGCTGGCCGGGAGCCAATGTACAATTTTGTGGTGGCCATCTATGCTGAAATGCATTCAGTCTTAGCTCCACAAGGCCGTCTGGAACCAGCGAGGAACCAGCCCCTGCCGCGTCGGCCCCGACCCCTGGGTGCATGCTGGAGAGGTGTCACTCTTTGTGAGCAATGAAGAAATGCACCATCGCCTGGAAGTGGCCAGCAAATGGCCCGCGCCTACTTCATATATCTGGCTTGATGGGCTCTGCCTGGTCCCACCCCTTTCTGCCAGAGACCCTCACATCTGTCCCACTCCTGCCCAGGCCCCCACAGGCACCATTGACGCAAATGATGTAGAGCTGGCCACATCCACCCAGTAGGCCACACCCATTCCATCCACACCCACCCAGTAGGCTGCACCCACCTTGGCCACACCCACCCGGCCCCACGAGGGCAACAGCAATGCTGATGCGGTCCTCAATGAAATTGAGTTTGACACCCCTGCTCTAAGAGGTGACATGTATAGATGATGATAATTTATCCAACTCATAATTAGGTGCTCGTGCCTAAAATTATAGAAGGTCCTCTTTAGATAGCTCATTGTTCTTATTGCTTGAAGCATTAACAACCCAGTTCCCTCCTTTACTTGCTGCCAATCCAGATTCTTGTGGTCAATCACGTGGTTAAACAAATCTCCTGATTGCCTAAATTTCTTTCTTTCTTTTTCTTTCTTTCTTTCTTTCTTTCTTTCTTTCTTTCTTTCTTTCTTTCTTTCTTTCTTTCTTTCTTTCTTTCTTTCTTTCTTTCTTTCTTTCTTTCTTTCTTTCTTTCTTTCTTTCTTTCTTTTCCTTCCTTCCTTCCTTCCTTCCTTCCTTCCTTCCTTCCTTCCTTCCTTCCTCAAAGAGGTTCCACATTATATAACCAGCAGACTCTGCGTAATCCACTTTCTTTATATAAATGAAAATAACATTTTAGAAAAGTTAAAAACCCATTCCTTTCTCTTGACTTTTCAGGACAGCCTCCTCTACATGGCTGACTGAGGGAAGATCCTGAGTTCTAATGAGATAAAGAAACGCCCACACCATAATGGACAGAGATGAATTGTATTTTCAACCAACTTTTGTAACATTTGGGAAGGGTCTTGCAAACTTGGGGCGGGCGCATACTGGCGGCACTAACCATAGGAGTGGAGAAGATTCATTTGATCCACATTTTTTAAAAAGTGAACCAATCTAGTCTGCCCTTCCGAGATTAATATGCTAATTGAAATGTCCCAAAGGTGCTTTTTCAAAAGCCAACTGGAGTTTCTTGTTTTTTCCTTGAAGAAGTTTCACTTTTCAGCCAAGAAGCTTCTTCATTTCAGACTGAATGGTAGAAAATGGAAGCATTTATATTCCTTGCAGTCATCTGGTGGTTAGCACTCTTTCTGAGAGTTGTTGAGGCCACTTGGAGTTTATCTATGCCCTCAGAGTAACTTGAAAGAATGCTAACGACAGATGACTGCAAGGAATATAAATCCTTCCACCCTCCACCATTCAGTCTGAAATGAAGAAGCTTCCTGGATGAGAAGCAAAACATCTTCAAGGAAAAAACAAGAAAGTCCAGTTGCCTTTTGAAAAAACACCTTTGGGAGGACCATGACCTGGATGACGGAGAATCTCCATAGACATGCCAGTTGGAAGTTATATTTTTGATTGCCCACTTTTGGCTATGTTGTGGATGGAAATAGATGTTCACAACTATGACTTCTCAAGCTACTTTCTCTTTAGTTGAAATGAAATGCCATAGGATCGAATGCACATCTATGTAACCCAAAGCAGAAGAAGGGTTGCTACATTTTTTAACTCAGATATGGGTTCTATGATCCCTGGCAGAAAATGTGTACCACTTTTAGGATATGGCAACATCCGAGTACCACTGGTCGCCTAGCAAGGTGTCAAAAACTTGATGATCAAAAAAAAAAAAAGGAAAAATGTGATAAAGTACAGGTAGGCCTCGACTTACAACAGTTCGCTTAGTGACTGTTCGAAGTTACAATGGCACTGAAAAAAGTGCCCCCAAGCCACAGCCGAGCAAGCCCACCCGGTGGCGCTCTTCCTCCTGTCCAAGGTTTCCATTGTTGTGAGCATTTCTGTTGAGGATTGGCCGTGGAGGTGGGGTGAGGGGGTGTTTGGTTTTTATTCCTCCTGTCTGCTGAATGGTTGCAGCAGGTTTTGGTCACTTCACATGACCCTGGGACACTGTGACCGTCATAAATATGAATCAGTTGTCAAGCATCTGAATGTAAATCACAAGACCCTGGGGATGCTGCAACATTCCAGCTGATCGGCACTTAAGGGCTCAGCAGAAGCGCCAGGATCAGCGCCAAGCTCCAGCTGACAACCCTGCAGCTCCAGCCATCTCTCGCTCAGGCTTGTGCGGTGCTGCCACCGGTTCAGCTCATTCCCCTCCCCCGCTACTTTTCTAGGATGCTCGCGTACCACCTGCCAGGTGCCAATGTACCACAGGTGGTACCCGTACCACTGGATGAAAAGCCCTGCATTTGAGGATATTGTGGGGCTGACTGACGTGCACTAAGACAATAGAGCTCCATCTATCTGCATTAGGGATGGAAACGCTTCTCGATGTTTGTTCATTGCCCACAAGTTGACTTGTGCATTGGTACCATGGGCTCCTCCACACAAGGAGAGACTTAGCCAATGTGTGCCTCAGAAGAAAAATATTCCCACATCTGATTATGGTGCCTGAGACTGAAAGTACGATGCGTGTTGGTCTCAATCAGTTAGCAGTTGGCTTGATATTTCCTTCCTGTTTTGTGTGAATCTTCTGAGCTTCATGTTGGGAAAGTGAGGATGCTAGGAAGGGAAAAGATCAGAAAGAATGGGAAAACTTGGAAAAATTGGGTGGTAATTTAGCTTTTTGTGTTTTGAAGCTGAATACCGGAGCCTGCAGTCTCCTTTTCTGGTTTTTTCATCCGAGGAAGTTTATTGTTTAGCAACGGGCTATAACTGCTTGCAGAAGAGGTGGTGGGCAGCTTACCAGGAATCTTAAGCAATAGTATAAAGCAAATAGGACAAAATAATCTATACTGCATGTTTAATCTCTTCACTTCTAACAACAAACACGAATACTGGCCTGCTTCTGCAAAGAAAATGCCCCAAGGTGCCCATCAGTTGATTTACAGAGAGGAAATAGACTGCTATTCTAAAGCAGAATTCAAACCAGATCTAAAAAATAAGTCTGCTATAGTTTTCAAGGGTGATTAACAAGTGGAAAAGCTCACTAGATGCAATCTGGGCCAGGATGCTCAAAATCTTGTACCAATACATTAAAAAAAAAAAACCAACACTTTATCACAATTGTGAATGTGGGGAAAGGTTCACCACAAGCCTTGATTCTGATCTGCTGCTTATCTCCTCTGAATTCCTTTTGTTGATATCCTGGCTAAGGTTGTAGGAGGTATAAGCCTGACAGTTTCGTACTCTTGAAAACTTTCTAATGCTTAGTATTTCCTTGGTGAAATGTAGCTACTAGCCACAATTGGAGATATTACTGTGTCTGCCCTATTTTGTTTTGGGTGGTGAGGAAGATGTTTAGTTTTCATTTTACAAGTATTCTTGTTTGAATTAGTCCTGCTATACTGGACTAAAGAACTGGATATCACTAGACAATCTTACTAATAAGTGGCCTTCCATATTTTTACAGTTCAGAAATAGTAATCAAGTTTGAGTGCTTATGACAACATTAGAGCCACTTGTTGTTTTACTATGTTCTCTCGTTTCAGCATTTGCAAATTAAAAATTGTATCATGGAATGAAGCCAGTTCTAGCCCTACATGGATTTCTCCCCCCATAATCAGTTAAATATTTTTTAAGATAAATGTTTGTTAGTCATGTTTGTGTTGTGTTTTATTCCATCTCTCGCTTTGTCTCTCTGTCTTTCTGTGTCTCCCTCCCTCCTCCCCCCCTTCTCTCTTTTGCTATGCAGGGGTGTCAAAGTGCTGGCCCGTGGGCCGGCTTCATCATACCGAAGCCGCATCCACCCCATTGCCGGCAATGCAAAAAGAGTCACAACACGTCACGTGACGAGTTTGACACCCGTGTACTACTGGGTCATTTATCTGAAACAAATAGATTTCAGTTTCATTATTGCTGTTGTATTGCTCCTAACTCCTGCTGTGCTAAGTACTTTTTGCTAGCCTGGACAGTCCACAGGATCAACCCAGAGATTTGCTTGAAAAGTAATTATGGCAGACCACTAAGGCAATAAATTGCCATTTAAAGATATTTAATCACCACATGGATTCTCTATTTCAAGCATTCATATGTCAAATCTTAGTCAGATGGAGCAGTATCTTCCACGCTAGTGAGTCTCTAAACAATAAACTGCAAGTTAATTCAGAGTGTCTCTTTTTCAGAAAGCACCTCACGTTATTCATTTAATATTAAACTACAGATATAATTGGAATAATCCAATAGTCAGCAGTTATTTATGAAAGTCAATCTTGCTTATCATTGCCTGAATTCTTAGTGGCTAGGTGAAGAACTGGAATTGGGTAATGCGATACTTGAAATGCTCTTGGGTTAGCATTTGGCAATATCAGAGACGTAACAATCTATTATGCGGTTTCTAGAAAGGTTAAGTGAGATCACTCCACAAGGTGGCACTGAGTAGCTTGCTTGAAGATGCTTGCCTGAAGATCATTTTTCTCCACATATTTAAACTAAGAAGACTAAGACAATATCGCACAGTCTCTTCCATCACTGTCTTTCCATGGGTTCATACAGGTGGTGCCAGTTGTTACAATAAATTAAGTAAGCAAGCAACTCACAGTTTGACAGCAAGAAGAGGAAAGAAGATAATTGCTTTCCTGGAAGCTGAAAGAGAAAAAAAATGCATATTTAAAATATTGCTTTCATGACATAGAATTGTTGTTCCATTAATGCAGGAATGAAAACTTGTGGGGCCTTCAGATGTTGCTGGGATACAAATCGCAGCGTCCTTTGCTAACAGTCATGTTAGTGGAACTTTTGGGACTTTTAGTTCAACTCTATTTGAAGTGCCCTGGATTTAGTTTTGTGTTATCCACCCAGTGTGTTAACACGCTTGTACATTATTCCCACAAATTTCAGTTGGGTTTACTTTCAAGTAAGTGATTAAAGAACTGGTAAAGAACTAGGGAATTTATGCCTCAAAGTCTTCAAATCCAGTGCTAGCAATACACTTAGGGCAGGGGTCCCCAACCCCCAGTCTGTGGACTGGTACCGGCCCATGGCATGCCAGCAACTGGGCCACACAAACAAAGAAAGCCCCATCCGTGGGATGCAGGCAGCACACAAAACCATGCCCCCTCTGGTCCGCGGAAAAACCTCTCTCCATGGAACCGGTCCCTGGTGCCTAAAAGGTTGGGGACCTCGGACTTAGGGGATCAACCAGTTGAAGTATTTCATTACTTAGAAGTCATTAGTATTCAAAGAATACCTACATAATGGGTTGAAAATGACTAGATAGTTATTTTTCCTTTGATCTAGTTAGTAGTTAAGGCACCAGGCTTTTAAAATAGGAGATCGTGTGTTCTAGTTCCATTTTATGCATGAAAGCCAGCTGGCTCACTGTGGGCCACTTCTCTCTCTCAGCACAAGCCACCTTACAAGGTTGTTGTGGGAAAAATAGGAGGAGGAATGAATATTAGGTATGTTCTCTGCCTTGAGTTATTTATAAAAATAATAAGGGAGGAAAATTAAATAATATTTATTTAATTTTATTATATAATAAAATTATTTTTAAAATTTTACTATAAACTTTCAAAAGATGTTAAATATAAATTTATTCATACTATTAATTAATAAATTAATAAAATCCCTTCCCTAAGAATGCATCATGTGATAAGTTTTGGCGTAGTTTTGATTGGGTTTTGTTAGGGGTTTTATATTTTAGAGCAGGCTTTTATGTAATATTTACTGTGATTTTTATTATTGCCTGTTCACCGCCCTGAGTCCCGTAAGGGAGATAGGGCGGTATATAAATTTAAATAATAATAATAATAATAATAATAATAATAATAATAATAATAATAATAATAATAATAAACTCAAGGTAGAATGCTGCAGTGCAGTCATGTGTCCAATTTTACAGAGGATGAGAACTAGGGGGAGATTTATGTGCTTGTTTTTAATATGAACCTACCCAACGCACACAGTTCCCCAAATATCTGAGTTCGGAAAGCAATGATCTATTGTTTCTACAATTCTTTCACATTAAAAGAAGCTTTGACTTCTGCAATTTAAAAAATATAAATAAAACTGCATATAAATTTCACACAAAAACAAAACATTACAGAAAATACTATTAAAAAAGATAAAACAACATTACTTGTAAAACCAAAGTAAATAATGTATGATATGAATGTAAATTGTTGTACAAAGCAATTTTCATGCTGATTTGAAAATAGATTTTTAAAATGTATTTTATTTATAGTCCATCTTTTTTTACTATTCAAAAGGCCTAAACAGAATTAAGTAAAACATTAAAAATTAACAGATGCAAAAGTAAGAGTTAAACCAGTATTAATATTATTTTGATAACCATTTTGAACTTTGGAGGATACATGAGAAAAATCAGATGCAATGAACTCAGGTTTAAAATTGGAAATATTATAGAATGCAAAAGAAATTCACCACGTTTTCTAAATATTTTATTTAGACTTTTATCTAGAGACACCTTCAGTTTAAAAGACTGACAAATCACAAACCATTTTAAGGACAACACACCATTTCATCTTCCAATAAGCCCATTTTCTTTAATGTCTATTTGCCTTTTTATAATTTTGTATAAATTGTCATAGGATCCCTTCTAATGGAAAGATGGTTTAGATCTTTTGAAAAAAATAAAAAAAGGATATTGCCCGCTGACTATGCAGCAGGCTAAAGTGACAGACAGTTCAATCCAGTCTTTATCTCCTTTATTGTGATGCTATTGTGTATTTCTATTTCAGTTTCAGTAACTATTTCTCAATTTAATTTATTCTGTGTGAACATCTGCCCTTCCTTGATGTGGATATCAATGGAAGGAGTTATGCTTAAGTTACCTCCCAGGCTGTAACACCAAAATTAAATACATATATATATATATAAAATTAAAGGAATAGATAATATAGAATTAAAGGAAGAAATAAATGTGAGTTATAATGTAGATGAAGATTCATGCACTCTGCCAGCAATCCTTTAGATTTGGGAGGAGAGGCTTATTAAACTGGTCTAAAATAATTAAAATTTGGTCATATAATTGCATTCCTGCTATTGTTTAATTACTCATTGAATAAATAAATCATACACAGCAGACAACCTGCTCCTCACAACCATCACAATTAATAACCGTTGGATTGTTAGAACTGTTAACTTGGACATTTATATGATTCTATTTAAAAAGTTAGAATTTCTCTCTCTCTTAAAAAATGTATTGAATATTTAAAATTTAGAATATTCTTCTCCAATCTGGTGGCCTCATAGCTTTGTTGCAGTGATTTATGAAGTACAACTTCATTGGAAGCGGCCAGATTTGGAATACCATATTTAAACGAAAGGCTGAACGTTAATATTTAATACTGAGTGCATCCCAACAGTTTCTCTCTTGGATCTGCATTTTTTTTAATGCTAACTGAACAGATTGTTATATTTGAAAAATGATAATAAAATTCTGCATTTGTTATAGGCTTCAAAAGTTGACGGCTACTTTTGTGCCCAATTCTACCTACAAAACACCTTTTCCTTCTAGCAGTAAGTTCTGCCAGTTGGGCCAAACAGATTTCCTTAAGCAGGAATATTTGTGGACTTTATAAATAGAACAATAGGTTTTCTCTTGCTTGTCCTATAAAGCAAATTCTTCAGGAGATCCCACAGCCAGCAACTGTTCTGCAAATGCATTGTGCCTACCACATGGAGAAGAGGGTAAGCATCTATCTGTTTCCAAGTGCTACTCTTCCAAGTTTGCTAAATGGCAATGCAAACCATGGAATTTGTCTGCAACATCAATTCCTTCTGCAGCCATTAAAAAAGGCAAGCTATTTATTTATCTTGTCACCTACAAATACTTTATGCCTTTCCTGATTGGTACCAGTAAATGTTGTAGAAATAATTTCTGCCTCTTAATTACACATTA